>NC_057727.1:70450734-70494962 GCF_004010195.1 Chiloscyllium plagiosum | reverse complement strand
CTGATTCAACTTACATCCGACATCCAGACTACTGTTTGGGGGCCTGTAGATGACTCCCAAGAGGGTCTTTTTACCCTTAGTATTTCGCAGCTCTATCCACACTGACTCTACATCTCCTGACTCTTGGTCCCCCCGCGCAAGGGACTGAATATCATCCCTTACCAACAGGGCCACCCCACCCCCTCTGCCAGTCAGTCTGTCCTTACGATAGCACGTGTAGCCTTGAATATTCATTTCCCAGGCCCTGTCCACTTGAAGCCACGTCTCAGTTATCCCCACAATATCGTATCTGCCAATTTCCAAAAGAGCCTCAAGCTCATCCATCTTATTTCTAATGCTTCGTGTATTCATGTATAGTATTTTTAATTTGTTACGGCCCTCACCCTTCCTATCAACTCCTATTTCGCTCAACCTTACAGCATGATCCCTTTCTGAGTTTTCTGCCTCAGTGATACAGTTGTCTTTCTTGACTTCCCTTGTTCTAACTTTCCCTCCAATTTCCTTCTTAAACATCCAGTTTGTCCCCTCCCCCCTCCGCTACTTAGTTTAAACGTAGCTGTGTTGCAGTAGCAAACCTGCCTGCCAGAATGCTGGTCCCTAACCTATTAAGGTGCAAGCCTTAATAGGTTAGGGACATAATTACATTCAAAATTGCAAAAGGTAATAATTTTGTGATAACCACCTGAGTCACAAGCAAATTGGCACAGGTTAAATACTATTAGAGATTCAAATGTATGGTTCAAAACTTAGTATGGTTGAAACAGATTTTGATTCATGGGGCACTGGCACTAATACTTAGGGAAATTGTTAAGGAAGCTGTAGCATAGTCTTCATCTGATCCAACCTAGGGTTAGTGTTCCAATGAATCATATTACGAGGGCAGTAGAAAAAGCTTTCAACTAAATAACTGGGGTCAGCGTTCAAGTTTTTGAAGATGTAATATATTGAATAAAGAAGTCAAGGCAATGGATAAGGGCAAAGATGATCAGAGCATGGAAAGAAGGGACAAAGCATGCAAACCTACAAATACATCAGCTGATAAGGTTAAAGGTTACAAAAGTAAAGCTAAACATTCTGCATTTAGCATTTGTAGCAAAACAGTTAAATTGACAGTGCTAACAGAAATAAATACATACAGCCTTGCCTCCTCTACAGAAATATGGCTGCAAGATAACAAAGCCTGAATATTTGAAGGTACAAAATATTTAGGAAAGATTGGAAACCAGGACAAAGTGGAAGGAGATTCTGGTTAAGATAGTTCTGGGTATCAAGACGTAGAATCAGTTAGGGTGAAGATGTCAAAGGGGAAGGGAAAGAACTTACTTGTGCAAGTGATTTATAGGGATCCTAACAGTGAACAGCATAGGACAGGGTATACAGGAAGGAATAATGAGGGTTCATGAAAAAGCTATAATGATGATCATGGCTGATTTGAATCTTTAGACTGGATGAATCAGATTGGCAAAGGTTGCTTAGTTGATGAGACTGGAGAGTGGCTTTGGGAACACTTCCTGAGAGCATCATGACCACAGCAGAGAATTGGCTATATTATATCTGGTACAGTGCAAGGAGACAGCATTAATGAATGACCTGATAATGAAGGTGCCTATATGTAGCAGAGATCATAATCTGATTCAATATCACATTTGTTTTAAGATATGCCTGCAGCTAGTGCCTGGTTCTGCCAGAACTCTCTTTAGGTAGATTTGCTGCCACCAATAATTCTTGTTAGT
Source organism: Chiloscyllium plagiosum (assembly GCF_004010195.1). Taxonomy (NCBI): domain Eukaryota; kingdom Metazoa; phylum Chordata; class Chondrichthyes; order Orectolobiformes; family Hemiscylliidae; genus Chiloscyllium; species Chiloscyllium plagiosum. The sequence continues at coordinate 70,493,229 of NC_057727.1, read as the reverse complement.
GTTGGACTTAGAACTTACTAAACTAATTGGGGAAGGATGAAGCACATATATGTCTCAGAAGATGAGGCTCATAATTTAAGTAACACTTCATGATAGAAAGATATCAGGTTACATTAGCTTAGAGGCTGGTTGTCTTCCTTACTCTGGGTAAAAAGATATTATCTCCGAAGAAGTAACAAAGGTTAGACTAAGTTAATTTACGATCCTTTCTTAACAAACAGACACACACAACATATTGATTACTTGCACCCTGTGACTGTCACATATATATCACAGCAGGCAGAGTTATACAAAGGGTTTGTATTAACTCTTTCAGGCCAACTGTTTTACGTAGCAACATATAGTTTTAGGAAGAGACTTAGAGATCTAAGACTAGTGTTCAGAAAAGATTTACCAGGATGTTGCTGGGAATGGAGGGTTGGTATATGAAAATAGACAGGAAAGGCTGGGACTTTTTTCACTGCAGCATAGGGGTTTGAGGGGTAACCTTGTTGAGATTTATAAAACCATGAGGTGTATAGATAAGGTGAATAACAAGGGTATTTTCCCTCGGGTGGGGAGTTCAAAACTATGGGACACATTTTTAAGGTGAGAAGAGAAAGATTTAAAAAGGATATGAGGCGAATATCTTTTATACAAAGAGTGGTTCATGTGTGGAATAAACTACCAGAGGAAGTGGTGAATGCAGGTACTGTTGCAATGTTTAAAAGATATTTGGATAAGTTCATGAATAGGAAAGGTTTGGAGGGATATGGGCCAAGGTCGGACTAGTCTAGTTTGAGAACATATTCGGCATGGACTAGTTGGACCAATGGGTCTGTTTCCATGCTGTATGACTAGTGCTTTTATCTTAAATAAGAGCAATTATAAGGGAATATGGCAAAGTTATCTCAAGTGAACTGGGAAAATATTTTCTGGGATAAATCAGTAAAGATGCAGTGATAGTAAATTCGAGGGATAATTCAGAATATTCAGAAAAGGTACATTCCAGTGAGAAGGAAAGACTCCAATTGAAGAACGCATCATCCATGAAAGGAAGGTAGAAGTTTATCCAATTGAAAGACAAACATAATATTGCAAGGAGCAGTTGCAAGTCAGAAGATTGGAAAGAATAAAAGGAACAGCAAAGATGGAATAAAATATTAAGAAGGAGGGAGAGCTTAAAATATGAGAGAAAGCTAACTAAAATTATAGAAACAGATAATGAAAGAAACAGATATTTTGAAAGGAAAAGAGCAAGTCAAGTCAGTATTGTTCTCAAGAGAGAATTTGGGGAACAAATAAAGAAAAATAAAGTGATAAAAGATGATTTCAACATAAATTTTGTATCTGTCTTCACTGGAGAGGATTGTGAATCAGGAGAATAAAGAAAGGGAGGAATTTAAAACAATTGCATTTACTGGGGAAAGGGTTCTAAGAAAATCACTCGATCTAAAAGCCGACAAGTTCGCTGATCGTGATGGACTTCATTCTATGGTCTTAACAGAAGTCACAATAGAAAAAAAAAGGTGCATTGGCTTTAATTTTCCAAATCCCATAGTTTCTGTAAATGGCCCACAGATTGGAAAACAAAAAATGCAGGGTAATCCGAAATCTTGATAGCACAGGCCAATCAGCTTAACATCTGTCATAAGTAAAATGCTCGCATTTCGAAAATCTGAATGCAATTGGACAGAGTCAATATGGTTTTGTGAAAGGAAACTCATGCTGTACTAACTTATTGAAATTTCAAGGAAGTAACAAGTAATGTGAACAAAGGAGAACCTATCAATGTGGTGCACTTAGATTTTCAGATGACATTTGACAAGATGACACGCCAAAGTTATAGCACAAATTAAGCACATGTGGTGTAAGGGGTGACTTAATAGTGTAGAGGGAGATTGATTAACTGGTAGAGAGTGGCCAAAAATGGGTCATTTTGTCCTGGCAAGGTATGACAAGTAGAGTCCCACAAACATTAGTATTGGAGTCTCAACTATTTACAATTTATGATCATCACTTGGAACTGATTGTATGATTGGTAAATTTACTGATGATGCAAAGATGGGCAGGAAAGTTGTGAAGAGAACATAGGAGTCTGCAAAGAGATATTGATAAGCTGAATATGGGGGCAAAAATATCTGGCAGATGGTGTATAATCAACAAAGTGTGAACTTGTCCACTTGGTTAAGGAGAGTTGAAAAAGTAGCAGAAGACTGAAAAACTCTAAGGTTGGGAGACATCTAGTTCTCCTCGTACATGAATCCAATAAAATTAGTAGCAGATGCAGCAAGTAAGTTGAAACACATATGTAATGGTGTCAGTTATTTTAAAATGAATTCGTATAAAAGTAGAATTGTTTTGCTATATTTGTGCCTGGTATTAGTGAGACCTTACATCTGCAGTACTGAGTGCAAATTTGGACTCTTTATTTAAGAAAGGATATACTGAGGAATCTTGATTATCCAGCATTCAATTATCTGAATATCAGATTATCCAGTAAAATCACAAGGTTAAGCTATGTTATCCAGCATTCAATTATCCGGATTATCGAGGTTCCTCTATAAATGCATGGGAATCACTTCAAAAAACATTCTCTCAAAACTGATACCTGGGATGAAGATGTTATCTTATGAGCAATGATTAGACAGGCTGGACCTGTAACACTTGGGAGCTTAGAAAAATGAGGGGCGATCTTATTAAGACATTTAATACACTGAGCATATTTGACATGTTGACTACTGAAAGGATGTTTCCTCATTTGGGAGAGACTAGAACTAGGCGACACAGCTTAGATTCCCTACAGTGTGGAAACAGGCCCTTCGGCCCAACAAGTCCACACCGACCCTCCGAAGAGTAACCCATCCAGACCCATTTTTCTCTGAGTAATGCACCTAACTCTATGGGCAGTTTAGCATGGCCAATTCACCTGGCCTGCACATCTTTGGATTATAGAAGGAAACCGGAGCACCCGGAGGAAACCCACGTAGACATGGGGAGAATGTGCAAACTCCACACAGACAGTCGCCCGAGGCTGGAATCGAACACGGGTCCCTGGCGCTGTGAGGCAGCAGTGCTAACCACTAAGTCACTGTGCCGCCCCAAAAGTTGTAGTTTAAAGTTCTAGGTTACATATAAGGAATGTTATGGACCAGGCCAGACCCCTCAAAACATTTTTAAGGTAGCTAGACCCTAACTTTTCTAGCAGTTTCAGGCAGATGTAAGGTGGGTATCCCATGAGTGATGCAGCTGGCCCAACCATTTGGCTTCAAGTAAAACAGAATTTATTTACACACCATTGAAGGAAAGACAAACAAAAGAAAACAGCATTTAGAATAACAACGATTTGAAAACCCAACCGACTCTATATCCTCTGCAACTTGACTATTCCATTTTCCTGCAACATCCCATAAACACACCCCTTTGCAAAAAAAGGGAAATTCAAACACAGGTTGTTACAGGAGAGATGTCAAAGAGAGAGAGAGAGAATCAGCCAGGGATCATTTGCTAAAGCATGGAACTTCATCCACTGCAACTGTTTCTCTAGGTCCCCAGCTAAAACTAATCCAAACTAGAAAGAAACCCTGAACTGGGAGAACTGGCCATTCCCCTTTCATTGAGTAAGTGTTTAAAAAAAAAACAGAAAGGCCTTTCTCTGATTGTTGCCTTAGGCAGTATCTGTTAGCCATAATCAAAGTAGCTTTAACCCAGACAAGTCTGAACCTCTGCCTTTTCCATCCCCTTTTCAAGAAAAAAACCAAGGAAAACGTAACCTTGTTGAAGAAGCAGCATTGTCTCAGGGAAGGTACTGCCTGAAATGGCTTAGCGACTGAGAGAGGGGAAGGAAGTCACAGGAAAAACTGGAACTAAACCAAATATTAAGGTCAAAAATAATCAACAGGTATAACCAGATTACTGATTGAATAGGGATGTGGAGGTGCCGGTGTTGGACTGGGTGGACAATGCCAGGAGTCATGTGACACCAAGTTATAGTCCAATCACAAGTTTTCACAGCACTGCCCCTTCGTCAGGTGAAGTCTGACTTCATCTGACGAAGGGATAGCACTCTGAAAACTTTATGGACTATATACTGGTGCCGTGTGTCTTCTGACCTAATTGAATAGTGGAATGGAGAGATATTGAGATGACAGAATGTTACAAATACAAACTGCACAAGGTTTAGTTTTAGGGCTGTCTTTAAGGATTAAGCGGAGGAATGACTATATAGTCATAGAAACTACTCTGAACCCTGTCAAACAAAAAGCTCAAGTAGTCATTAAATGTTAAAGTATAACCAAATTGTTTCAATGGGAAGGAATTACAAGATGGCCATACCTATGAACAACTGTAGCTTGACTGCTAGTTTCCAAGTCTCACAAAGCAATGTTAGAATGGTTAGACCTTGAAGTGTCTATTTAATTCCAAGACAAAATGGAGTTGGGAGTTTAGAAGATAGGTAATCATCCTTTCTACATGGATACAAGGCCCACATGATTCATTTTAACAGAACTCTAGAAAGATACTGTTGCACTGGCTTACAAGATTTCCCTGAACTTCCAGACAGGTCACTCAGTGACAATCTGAGAGAGAGAAGGGAGAGCAGAGGTAGAAGCAACCAACCTTTATTATTCGCGTATAATAGTGAGAGCAGGAATGTGAGGATTTAAATGAAATTGCAAGTTTTGCCCCTCTTTAACACAGAATGAATCTTCAGGATAACCCTCAGTAAGAAAGTAATTTCAGTCATTAGAAGTTATCCCAGTTAGAAAAGGAAAAAGAAATCAATCCATCTGATGTTGTTCATTAAATTAAAAATCTCACGGTCATTGAGACGCCCTTCAGCATGAAAGGAGGCATCTTTACATCAGAGAGAGAGAGAGAGGACAGAGAGAGAGAGAGAGAGAGAGAGAGAGAGACAGAGAGGGAAAGAGAGACACACAGAGAGATAGAATCAGAGAGAGAGAGAGAGAGAGAGAGAGAAAGCCAGACATATAGAGAGACACAGCCAGAGAGATTGAAATAATGAATGACTTCAGGTGTTAGACCACAATGTGAAGGAAAGCTCCAACACAGGTCAGTGTGTGACTTCAGCTGTGACCAGTATCTTAGGACGGTGGTCACCTACAAGGCCGAGAGCATAAGCCCCTGGTTTACTGCAAAAGGTCTACCTCCATGCATCTGCCATGCTCCCGTACCTTAGGAAGTTTGTAGAGCAGCTGGAAGATGCCAGTCACCCTCTGATCAATTATCTTTGTTGTATTTAAAGTAACCTCAGTCATGGACACACCCATTCTACTCCCAGCCCAGGAAAACAATTTGGGAGTGCAACAGTCTCAGCTCTGGCACCCTCGCTGATGCCTTATAATTACACACCCACCTCCATTCCCACCCTCTCTATTAGGGTCAATACCCTGCTGAGGGTTTGCCTTTCATTATGAACAATCGCATTTGTAACAGACATCTTCAAACTTGTGGAACCCTGTTGAAAAGTAACTGGAATATAAAAACATTCTTGTTATTTTCAACAACATCTAAATCTTTTGCTGAAAAAGGCGCAATTTAAAAGTAACACAGCACTGTACTAAATGTAAGACTATTGTTAAATGTTTCTAACCTGTGCATTTTCTATATAATTGGCCGATATAGCCATCTCTGAAACCTTACTACATTTGAACAGTGACTGCTGTTCAAAAGTACTTAAATAGTTATAAAGGTCATAGTCAGAAATCACACAACATCAGGTTATAGTCCAACAGGTTTATTTGAAATCACAAAGCTTTCAGAGCCCCTTTGTCAGGTATAAAGGTCATGAGAGAAACAACATAAAGGCAAGATATTTATTTTATTACATTGATTCAAGAGTTCTCACTTGCAATGTATTTGTAACCGTCAGGTGTTTCTACTACTGAATCTCATCAAATAAATGCATCCATGAGGAAAGCAGTAGGCAAATACGATTCCTGACCTTGCTACCTGCTATCCCTGCAGGAAGATGAAGTGGATGCTCATACCAAGCAGGGTCGAGCTTCCCTTTATATGCTTATGCTGAGATCACAGCACCACAGATGTCTTTCACATCATTAACTTGCGTTCCAACTGCTCATCAGCCAGGGTGCAGATTAACTCAGCAATTCCAAAATTTGAATACTGCGCCTGAGGAGATGGCAATGTGCATTGGCTCCAGGGCAGAAACTTGTTATCGTTGTATCCTGTGCCTTAAAAAACATAGCGGCATATGTGCTTAGATTCACCCACAGTTTGATGTCCTAACGGATATGACTTCGTGAGGTTTAATCTGTGACTTCAACTGTCTAAATCCATTAAAACTCTGCTGGAGTCAATCATTTTAATTCTTCTTAATCCTCACCTTTACTGCTTTCAAATATTTTTAAGGTTAAAAAAATTCCAACTGGTTGCTGAATACTGCTCAATATTATGGCAGCAACCATTCTACAAAAAACAAGGCAGCTCGGATTGTGTTAAAGATGTTTCTGTTCTGACAATTGAAAACATCATAAATTGCACGTCTTGCCTCCACTTCTCCAAATTGATTTATACAAGTACTCCTTAGTAACATCCCCATGGTCTTCAAACATAGTTCAAAATACTCAACACCAATCTGCAACATTTTCTAATTTTACTTCCAATATGGAATCCTGTCCGTTGTAATTTGGATAGGTCACATTTTGCCGTCATCGACATTTCAGATAGATAATTTCTTTCCTGAAAGTGACCTGCTTGCAACCTAAATGAAGCCGCTGATTCTAATGATGTATCTATTAATCAGCACCATTGTTTTAATGCCACAGTCATAGCATCCACACATAATGAATGACGTGTTTTGAAAGTTTCTGTGCAAATCAGTTGCTCCCAGATATCAGCATAGAAGTAAGCATTTTCCAGTGCAAGGCAGATTAATAGGAAGAATGAGCCGTGACACACAAAACAGGACATTTGCTAAAAGACGCAAGAAAGCCAGGGTGAAAGGCTTTCAGCAGGAAGCCTTGTAGTCTTTATGAAACTGCAGGTCATTCCATATGCTGCTCTCTGGTAAGACAGAACAAAACGTCGACAACACTCTGATTAGCAAGCCTGAGTGACCTACTTTATGCAACTTCTATGAATAACAGGTTGCTGGAAGTTGCTGCAAATATCTGCCCAAGGTTCCCAGAGAGCAAGTTTATTACCTGAACCTTAGTGAAGAGCAGGGTGTGGGGCATCTCACTTTTGCTAATGACACTGTCACTGAAATTTGAAGAAACTATTGTCACTGGCCAGGATGAGGACCACTTTGCCAATAGCTGTCATAGGTAAACATGGCTATGAACATGTCTCAGGTTCCTTTCCAGTTGGTGGTATTTACTGCATCTCAGTTTGCCGACTTTGACATCAAGGAGACAGCATTTGATTGAGTGTGTCATCAAGGAACTCTCACAACTGTGAAGTCAATGGAAATCAGGAAAAAGCTCTGCATTTGCAACTAGTAGAGGCCAGCTATCGCAGTCCCAAAACTTCACTGCAGGAGTTCCTCAGGGTAATGGTGTCGGCCCAACCATATTCAGTAGCTTCATCAATCACCTTCTCTCCATCAGAAAGATTAGAAGTGGGGGTTAGGTCACTGAGGATTGTACAACATTCAGTTCCATTTCCAACTCAACAAATAATGAAGTCTGGGCCCATATGCAGAAAGACCTGGATAAAGTTTAGGTTTAGGTTGATAGTTGACAAGTGATAGTCTCTGTCACTCACACATGTGATACAATGATCATCCGTGGCAAGGAAGAATGGGCTATTTCTTCTTGACATTCAGTGACATGTGCATCACTGAATTCCCCACCTCCAAGTCAACATTAATTAGGAACGTAAATGGAAAACTAACCTTCATTAATTGGTCCTTAACGAACTTTGTAAGCTATCACCATGTATCTGTGGGCAACTAAACCTCCATCCCCAACACACACCTCCTGCCGCCCCACGACCAGCCTCTGCCAAAATGGCCTAAAGGGTGCAGTGAAATGGACAGGCAGCCCAGAGTACTGGCTCCTGCCCACCTTCAATTGCAACCCGAACTGGGCCTAAAGGTCAAGCCTCCCTATTGCCAAACCGGGCGGTAGAGGTGACCGCACTCTCTGCCTGCTCTGAATGCATGCACCAGGTCAACAAAGCAGTTCACCAAAAATAAATGATAGAATTTGCCACAGCAGAAGCAAGTCAAAAGTATCTGAGCAATAAATTTGACAGCAGGTCCTTTGAATAATGGACAGGGTGGTTGTTGGGTGAAAGATTCCTTGTACAGTTGAAGACATAGCACAATCTGTTTCCTGGACCCGAGTGGCCTGATGTCATAATGCACCCACTATTGATACAACTCAATCACGCATGGGCACATTGGCACTAGCAAACAGCCCAGCCTAAGGCATGTAAGTACTCCCCACAAGCACATTTTTGAATATTTTCTGACTTCAAGGCTTCTGTTGCACTGTCACTGGTAGTGGGTTTAGTCTTATTGTCATAGATAAATTATGTTATTCAAACATGAAACAGTTCAATTATTGTACTTCACAGATTTGCTAATCTCATTAATATTGAGGGGTGCTAAGTAGGCCTTTACTATGTAATCAAAGCTCTCTAATAAATGTTTATTTCCATTAAGGTCAAAGAGAAATTCTTAAATGTTGATAGTCCAAGGTGTTCATCCACCATTTTTGTTGAGTAAGAGCAGGATTAGGATTTTCAGATCAATCTGAGGCAAGAGAGTCACTCAAAATCTCTCTGCACATTGGCTGACAGCATTTTGTGTTTGCAAGTAGTCATTGATCTTATTTTTCAATTCACAGTTTATATATAGGGCATCATGTTTAATCCCCTTCTAATCAAGATATCAATGGTTGACTTTGAGTGATTTTCCTTAAAATAAAAATAATCCAATTAAAAATTAAGTTACAAAATTTGGCAAATCTACTATGTCAGATCTAATCAAGCTGGTGAACAATCTATACAGCATGTTATCTCCAGCAAACTGAGTGCAATCAAACATTTTGGTGTCCTTCACCAAACAGAAGCCTGCAATCCCATTCTAAGGAAGACCACAATCTACGGGCATTTTGAGTTCCACAATCTACGGGCATTCCACAAAGAGCTATAAAGGTGAAAGCGTAGACCAAAATGTTTTCTGGCTGTGACCTAATTATCTGATTATATTTCACTGTAACACTCACTTGCATTTAAGACTTTGAACAAATGACAAAATTTCCAAGTCTGCTGATGACAGAAACCTGCAGGATAGGATTGACATTTGCAAAGAAAATATGAGGAGGCTTCAAGGTTACTTGGACAAGTTGAGGAAACAAATGGCAGATACCTCACATGGGTGAATGTGAAGTCATACACTTCGGTATGATAAACAGAAATTGGGAAGCATTAATGTACAAAGGGATCTGGGTGTCCTTGTACACTAGTCGAAGAGTGTGGTGCTGGAAAAGCACAGCTGGTCAGGCAGCAATTGAGGAGCTGGAGAATCGACATTTTGAGCATAAGCCCTTCATCAGGAATTCCTGATAAAGAGCTTATGCTCGAAACGTCAATTCTCCTGTTCCTCAGATGCTGCCTGACCGACTGTGCTTTTCCAGCACAGGCTCTTCGACTCTGATCTCCAGCATCTGCAGTCCTCCATTTCTCCTAGGGCCACTACCAAGGAGAGTTGCCAGAGAGGTAAGAGTAACAATCAATGGGACTGATGTTTATCAGATTATTCTATTGACCTCTGGATGAGCATTCCTCCATTTCTGGAACCCACAAAAATAATGTGCCATTTTGCTGCCAGCTCTCTTCACAATCTTAGTGTGCCAATAACTGGCTGAAAACAAAGTAATTTGCAACATTCAAAGGCCCCCAAAGTTCACAGAGATCTGGTGTTCCTTAATGATGCACTCCCATAAATTTCAGTACCAATGGTACTACCAGCCAATCTTTTTAGAACGCATTTAACTTCAAGGGGAGATAACCTTAAAAGTCATTCAAACGACTGCATTGCAAAGGCACTTTGTAACATGGACAGTGATCAGACATGGACTGTCTTTCAATTTGGACAAAAGTTACTCCAAATCCTGTTGTGAAGGAATAAAGGCTAAAACATGGGGAATCAAAGCTTTAAAAGTTTTTTTTTTAAATAAAAACCTACAAGAAAGCTGCATTTGTATAAGAACAAAATGACCAGGCATAAGATGGTCAACACAGTGATGTGAAATTATTGACAAAGCTTTGGCACACTTGGAAGCCAATATCTTGGGGATACCTTGTAATGACAACTAGCACTACCAGTGCAAGCCAAGTTCAGAGACATTCCCAACAAAAGACATATTGGACTCATAACATTGACCCTGTTTCTCTTTGCTGTCAGGTCTGCTGGGTTTCTTCAGTACTTTCTGTTTTTATATCAAATTTCCAGCATCTGAAGTACATGTAAAGTCATGGACAATTAAAATACTTGCATCATCTTTACTTCTTATAGGTAGGGGCGAAACCAAGTGGATATAACACTTCTTTTGGAAATCCAAATACAAGGTTGCTATTCATTACCTGATGCTCTGTAACACTGACATTATCAAGCTAGGTCGATAGTCATCTTCCCTTGAACGCATCCTGAATCAATTATTATCTCGTGAGGTTACTGAGGTGAGCAACATATTTGTGCCTGGTCTGTTTTTTGTCATATTCCCACTGCTCAAACAAAGCCAAATTAAAGTCAATTTGTGTTTCTTCAAAATGTGCAACTTGCACTGCTAAAGTTTCAAGTTTCCCTAATATCGAATGTAATCCCTTTAACTGACTCAAAAACAAAATCCTCACGTTCAGTTCAAATAATGAACAGAGTGCCATTGTTGGGATTCAATCTGTTACTGGGTAGAATGCAAATATTTGATTGGATAACTAAAAAAAAATTGATGTCATCTCACCCTTCACTGTTACATTACAAACTCTATTCAATAAAATAGTTCTGTTCTATACAAATAAGGAATTCAATGCTGAGCTTCTTGTCAACGATGAGATGACTTGCGAAATGCTTTACCTATTAATAATAATTTAATTTTGAGTATATAATAAATATAATAATAGGAGCTATAGAAAACATGGATGAACATGAATTAGAATGACTGCTAATGACAAAATTCACAAATTCTGAATTTTCAAATTTGTAACTATTTTAATTGAAAGATAAACCACAACAATGGAAGCAATGACCAAGTCAGAATTTATAGTACGGAAACAGATCTTTTGGCTTAATTATTTAGAGTCACAGGGTCATAGAGTCATTCAGCATGCAAATAGACTCTTCAGTCCAACCGTTCCATGCCGACCATAATACCAAACTAATCCCAAACATAATCCCACCTGCCCGCACTTGCCCCATATCCCTCCAAACATTTCTTATTCATGTACTTATATAAATGTCTTTTAAACATTGCAACTGTACCCACATTCACCACCTCCTCTGGAAGTTCATTCCACTCATGAATCACTCTCTGTGTAAAAGGTTGCCCCTCATGCTTTTTTAAAATCTTTCTCCTCGCACCTTAAAAATATGCCCTCTAGTCCAGAAATCCCGCACCCTAGGAAAATGACATCCGCCATTCTATAACCCTCATAATTTCATAAACATCAATAAGATACTCCTCATCCTTTTTCACTCCAAAAAAAAGTCCCAGCCTATTCAGCCTCTCCCTATAGCTCAAATCCTCTAACCCTGGCAACATTTTTTCCCTAGAGCATCAGAGGCTGAGGGGTGACCTTATAGAGGGGTGTCCAAAACTAGAGGGCATAGGCTTAAGGTGCGAGGGGAAAGATTTAAAAGGGATGCAAGGGGTAGCTTTTTCACACAGACAGTGGTGAGTACAGAGGAACCTCGATTATCCGAATATTAATTATCCGAATATCGGATTATCCAAGGAAGATCTCAAGGTCCCAATAGAAACATTACGTCAAAGAGCTGCTTCAACACTAATCGCATCTTTTGTTTACAGGTACAATGATTAAAAACTAACTCTGCTCACTGAAATGCTGCCGAGAACATCCTAGACAGTCCAGGCACAGTCTCTAAATGACTGACTCCCACCCTCTCTCTCCCCATATTTTCTCTGGAGTTCTACATAGGAGTGAACCCTGAACCCTCCTTCCCCAGATAATCTCTACAACATAGTCCTGTACAGGGCAAAGGTGGAACCTGTCAAGATGTGTGTGTGTGTGCGTGCGCGCTATTTGGAGACTTATCCCACAAAGGCAGCAGCAGCAGCAGTGTACTTTCAATTGTGTCGGTCCTGCCCTTGTTTGTTTTACAAAATGCAATACCTAGCATTTATCCAAATTAAACTGCATCTGCCACTCCTCAGTCCATTAACCCAATTAATCAAGATTTCTTTGTAATCTTAGATAACTTCCTTCACTGTCCACTATACCACCAATTTTGGTACCATTCGCAAACTTACAAACCGTGCCTTCTGTATTCTCATCTAAACTATTTACACAAAGGAAAAACAAATGTGGACCTAATCTCTGAGCCAAGAGGCCGGGATTCAAGCCCCACTTGCTCCAGAGATGAATAACAACAAACCTGAACAAAACGATTAGAAAATATCTAGGTATTTAACATCCTATTCACAGAATTAGCATACTAACATGTAACGAGACCCATAATACCAACTTGCAAAAATATATCGTCCTTCTTCATCTTTTGATCCAAATTCTAGAACTCCTTCCTTGACAGTTTTGCAGGAGGACGTTCACGCCATGAACTGCAACAGTTCACAAAAGTGGGTTACCATCGCCCTCTTGACTAGAATTAGCAATCAATTAAGTTGTCACCAAAAATGCTCATATCATTAGAATGTTTCTTTTTAAAAACTCTTCCTTAATTGTCTTTCTTGCTATTTACTCTTCACTTTGAACAAGTTAAGCTGCACATAGCTGGCTCTGTTTTTCTGGCTGACTTTCATTGGAACAAGAAAAATACACCATGCCAAAACATTTCTGAAGAACAGGACTCGAGATGTCAACACTGCTTTCCTCCCACAGATGCTGTCAGACCTGCTGAGGTTTGCTGGCAATTTCTGTTTTTGTTTCAGGTTTACAGCATTCACACATCTTTGTTTTTATTGTAGTCTGTACGGTGTTTGAAATTTGAGGTGTGATCGCCACTGGATCTCTGTTAATTATGCTACCATGTTCCTCAGTGCAATCAGCAACAATGAGAGCAGAGGATTGCTCTTGCCCCACACAACCATCCAATGATTGTTGAATAAGATGGCCGCCAAGGCCTGACAATGAAAACATGTATCTGCAACCTGAATAATGGGTATCAAAGTACATCTCAGAAAGAAAGAAAGAACAAACGTGAATTTGAATAGCGCCTTTCACATCCTCAAGTGGCTTTGCAGTTGATGAATGATTTATGGAATGCCACACTCATGAGGCATCTGCAGGCAGAGATCTGACCATTGTTTGTGAGCCCTTCCTGACTGTAAGAAGGAAAAAGAGCACCTTCATTTCTATAGGATTCCTCATGGCCACTGGCCATCACACAGTACTTTAAAGCCAATTCACTTGCTTTCTTGAAGAGTTGCCATCACCTGACATAATGAGCCTGACTGAGCAGCATTTCCATTGCTTGAAATGCCAAGGGAATTGCCAATCGGTGAAGAATTCATGACTTGTTGACTCAGTCCATCCAGCCTTTGAAAAGGCAATTTTGCTTTTTGCAACTGTCATTGGTTTGGCACAGTCAACTGGTTACTGATTACAAATTGATTGAAACTATTGTGATTGACAATAGACAGATCGAAGGATCAACAACACAAAATCATTTCAGTGCTGTGGGTAACATTGACTGCAAAAAAAAGGAGCCACAAGTCCTTCTCATGAAATTAAAAAAGAAGATTGAGACAGTAATAGATTTTAAAGTGATGTGTGGAAGTAGTCAGGAAGGAAAACCTTCTTTTACTCGGTTCAGAGTTAGGGGACGGAATGCACTGCCTGGAAATATGGTGGAGGCAGGTTCAATTAGGTATCAAGAGACATTGTGTGATTACTTGGCTAAATTGGTTTGCAGGAATATGGGGAAGACAGGAGGTTGGCAACAGGAAATAGAACCAGAGCAGATACAATGGGTTGAATGTCCTCCTTCTACATTGTTGATCCTGTGAATCTGTAAACTATTCTAGCCTGCACAGGGAGAGGGCTAGAACATGCAATGTCGATCCTGTTAAAAAAGGTCATAGTCAATCACATATCTATTCCATGCCAATCCAATTGCCTTCAAAAGGAAGGACAATTATGCAGGTCTAATTGGTTGTAACTGGATTTATAAATGCAAATACGGGAGTTGTTACAAAAAGGCTGAATAAAATGCCAGGGATACTGTTTTTATACTACAACCTGGGATGTTGAGAGGTATAGAATGCCTTTGTGCTTGTGGGGTGAAATGAATTAGCTGAAGATTGGCACCTTTGAGGTTGGGGACACCAGATGGAGGCCAAACTGGATTGCCACTTGGCTGAAGTTACTAACAAACCCTTTGACTTTAGCTTTTGTACTGATATAGTGAGTTCCCCGTCATTTAGGATGGAGACATTCGTTGAATCTTCTCTTCCCAATAGTTGTTTAATTATCTACCAGCATTCATCATTGGGTGTAGCAGGATTATAGAGCTTAGATCTCACCCAGTGCTTGTTGAGATGCTTAGCTCTGCCTGAGACTGCATGCTGTTTCCACTGTTCTAGCTTCACCATTTTGACATTTCGCTTTTAGGTTTGTCTGGTGTTGTTCCTGGCATAACTTCACACATTCTTTGTTTAACTAGGGTAACTTTATTGGCCTAATGATACTGACAGAATGAAGAGTATGTCAGGCTGACATTACCATCTGCTTCTGTGCTTTTGTTGACTCACAGTATCTCATGGGTGCCAGTTTTGAGTTGCTTGATCTGTTTAAAAATCAATCCTATTTACACAGTAGTAAGTGCCATGATGCATGCTCAATGTAATGATGAGGTTCTGTCTCCACAAGGGCTGAACAGTGATCACTCCTACCACTAATCTCAGGGACATTTGCATCTGCTGCAGGTATATTATTGAGGACGAGGTCAAGTGGGATTTCCCCAAGGATTGGTTCACTCACCAGCTTCCACAAACCTCGTCTCACAGACAAGATGTGCTTTAGGACAAGACTATTTTGGTCACTAGTATTACAATCAAGCTACTTTTCATGATGGACATTACTGACCCCAAGCAAAAAACCTTCCATGCTCTTGTTACCCTCTGTGGCTCTCATCCAAGTGGTGCCGAAATTGGAGGAATGCTGATTCATCAACTGAGACAGGCTGCTGGATGATAAATCACAGAAGGTTTCCCTCCGCATGTGTTACTCAATGCTAAGAGACCAGTGTTAAGTTTGAGGACATCCCTCTTGATAGTACAGTACTGCGCTGTTGCCATATCTGATTGGCTGGTCTGCTGGTGTATCAGAACATAACCAGGCATAGTGCCAGAGGAATCAAGAACATCATCTCGAAGGATGATTCCACGGGAACCCTGAGTACTCAATGACTCCAAGCACGTAGGCCCTAAAGACCTAAGCTAGCGCCCCCACACCTAAATTGCTGAATGTCACTCCATTAGCTGTCTCTTTCTAAACTGAAAATTCCCCTTCAATAGCTCCCCTCAGTCTCCTGTTTTCAAGTCAATTTTATGTCAAACATCATGGCCTAATTACCTAATCTGCTAATTATTTATGATATTAATCGCTACTCTAGAATGTTGTCAAAATCTTTCTAAGAATATTCAGTTTGAATAAAAATTGCATTTCCCTCACCTTTCCTGTCAGAAGAGGCTGCTAAATATTCCGGCAGGTTCATTAATCAATGCTTAAGGTGGTCACAAGTGGCTGATTCTCAGGCCTCAGAAGGTTAATGTTGTTAGGAATATTATTACTCAACATCAAGCTTACATTTAAATCTGCAATTATAACCCTGAATTACTCAAGTTATCAAAATACCAAGTTTATTTCAAGACTAAAGCATTTGAACTCTACTGTCCCATTTGACTATAATTCACTAAACCAAAAATGAAAATTGATGGATATTCATGTTCCTGCCTAAGATTTGTAACTCTTACTGATGTTTGAGATGAAACTTTGCCTGCTTTAAGTTTTCCTTTCCAGCATTCACTGTTTATTCCAGAGGTAAACGCAAACTGCCCATCATTATAAAGGGTGGATAGTGATAGAAACACAGGAATACCACTACCTGCAAGTTCCCCACCAGGTACCAGTAGTCTAGACCAGTGCCAAGAAGAAGGATTGGTGGCAATGCATTTACACAACAAATCCCATGTCATATCTAACATGTCTAGATATAATATTTACCACCAGTCTTGCACAGTTACTGTGTCAAAATCCTGGAATTCTCTCTGGGCACGGTAGGCGATTGCACAAAATACGGAGTTTCGGGATTGAAAGTGATTTAGTGGTTTGGATCAGAAATTGACTAGCTGAAAGAAGACAGAGAGTGGTGGTTGATGGGAAATGTTCATCCTGGATCTCAGTTGCCAGCAGTGTGCCGCAAGGATCTGTTTTGGGGCCACTGCTGTTTGTCATTTTTATAGAGATCTGGATGTGAGCGTAGAAGGATGGGTTAGTAAATTTGCGAATAACACTAAGGTAGGCAGAGTTGCGCATAGTGCCGAAGGATGTTGTGGGTTACAGAGGGACGTAGATAAGATGCAGAGCTGGGCTGAGAAGTGGAAGATGGAGTTTAAGTGCGGAAAAGTATGAGGTAGTTCACTTCGGAAGAAGTAACAGGAATGCAGAGTATTGGGCTAATGGTAAAATTCTTGGCTGTGTAGATGAACGGAGAGAACAGTGTCCAGGTGCATAAATCCCTGAAAATTGCCACCAAGTTTGATAGGATGTGTTAGCATTTAGTGGTAGGGGGATTCAGTTTCGGAGCCACAAGATCATGCTTCAACTATACTAGACACTAATAAGGCCGCACCTGGAGTATTGTACAGTTCTGGTCACCGCATTTTATAGGAAGAATGTGGAAGCTTTGAAAAGGGTTCAGAGGAGATTTACTGAGATGTTGCTTGGTATGGAGGGAAGGTCTTATGAGGAAAAGCTGAGGTAACTGAGGCTGTTTTCATTGGAGAGAAGAAGGTTGAAAGGTGACTTAATCAAGACATATAAGATAACCAGGGGATTAGATAGGGTGGACAGTGACAGCCTTTTTCCTGGGATGGTGAAGGCTAACACGAGGGGACATAGCTTTAAATTGAAGGGTATAGATTTAGGACAGATATCAGGGGTAGCTTCTTTACTCAGAGACTAGTAGGAACAAAGAACGGCCTGCTTGCAACAGTAGTAGACTCACCGACATTAAGGGCATTGGACATACATTTGGATAATAATGGAACGGTGTAGGTTAGATAGGGATCAGATTAATTTCACAGCTCAGTGCAACATCAAGGGCCTGTACTGCACTGTAACAGTCTATGTTCAATGTTACATATTCTAATGGCATTGTGGGTCAATCTACAGCATGTGATTTGCAGCAGTCTGAGAAGGTAGGTCACCACCACCTTCATAAGGGCAACTAGGGAACGGGGAAAAAATGTTGGCCCAGCTAGAAATCTACGCTGTGCAAGTGAATAAAATGAAAATAACAGTTGGATTAGATATCAAAATGCAGAAGAGGCCCACAACGCTCAACGTCCCTGGGGAGGGTGTGAATTGAGTGGGGGAATGGGGCTTCATATTGGTTTTTCAACCTCCGTGGTCTCCCCAGAGTAGATGTTACGTTGAAAAGCTCCTCTGCCTCCCTAACATAAAGGGGAATTATTCTGGGGGCTCTTCACTGCAGTTTGCAGAAGGCCTTATCCTAGAACATGAATGGCAAGAATTTCCTCAGGGGAAGACTATCTCATAACAACCACCATAAACCAGTAACCTCAATGATGCACTCTTAACATCAACCTGTGGATCACATGGAGATCCCTGGCATTGACAGCAGCTGCATAAGATACAAAACTGTGCAATTCAAAGCAGTGCCATGCCGCATGGGGGAGCACAAAGATGTCATTAACAACAGAAAATGATACTGCTGCAGGAAACTAGACTTACTCATACAGTCATAGAGGTGTACAGCACAGAAAGAGACCCTTCAGCCCAACTCGACCATCCCACCAGATATCCTAATCTAATCTAGTCCCATTTACCAGCACCCGGCCCATATCCCTCTAAACCCGTCCTATTCATATGCCCATCCAGATGCCTTTTCAATGTATTAATTGTACCAGCCTCCACCACTTCCTCTGGCAGCTCAATCCACACACACACTATCTCTGTGTGAAAAAGTTGCCCTTTCAATCCCTTGTAAATCTTTCCCCACTCACCCTAAGCCTTTGCCCTCTAGTTCTGCACACCCCCACCACAGGGTAAAGACCTTGCCTATTTACCCTATCCATGCCTCTCATTATTTTATAAGCCTTTATAAGGTCACCCTTCAGTCTACGACACTCCAGGGAAAACAGCGCCAGCCTATTCAGCCTCTTCCTGTAGCTCAAAATCCCCAATCCGCCAGCCTATTCAGCCTCTTCCTGTAGCTCAAAATCCCCAATCCTTGCAACATCATTGTAAATCGTTTCTGAACCCTTTCAAGTTTCACAACACCCTTCCAATAGGAGAATTTCACACAATATTTCAAAGTAGCCTAACCAATGTCCTGTACAGCTGCAACATGACCTCCCAACCCCTACACACAATGCTCTGACCAATAAAGGAAAGTATACCAAGTGTCTTCTTCACTATCCTATCTAATTGTGACTCCACTTTCAAGGAGCTATGAACCTGCACTTCAAGCTCTCTTTGCTCAGCAACACTCCCCAGGACTTTACCATTAAGTGCATAAATCCTGCTCTGATTTGCCTTTCCAAAATGTAGCACCTCACATTTATCTAAATTATACTCTATCTACCACTCCTCAGCCCATTGGCCCATTTGATTAAGATCCCGTTGTAATCTGGGGTAACTTTCTTCACTGTTCAAAACACCTCCAATTTTGGTGCCATCTGCAAACTTATTAACTACACTTCCTATGTTCACATCCAAATCATTTAAATAAAATGATGAAAAACAGTGGACTCGGCACTGGTCCTTGTGGCACACTACTAGTCACAGGTCTCCAGTCTGAAAGGCAATCCTCCACAACCACGCTCCATCTTCTACCTTCAAGATAGTTCTGTATCCAAATGGCTAGTTCTCTCTGTACTCCATGAGATCTAACTTTGCTAATCAGCCTACCTTGAGGAACCTTGTCGAAAGCCTTACTGAAGTCCATATAGATCATGTCTGCTGATCTGCCCTCATCACTCCTCTTTGTTATTTCTTCAAAAAACTCAATCAGGTTAGTGAGACATGAGTTCCCACGCACAGAGCCATGTTGACTATCGCTATTCAGTCTTTGCCTTTCCAAATACATGTAAATCCTGTCCCTTAGGATTTCCCACTACCGAGGTCAGGCTCACCGGTCTATAGTTCCCTGGCTTGTCCTTATCACCTGTCTTAAATAGTGGCACCATGTTTGCCAACCTCCAATCTTCCAGCGTCTCAACTGTGACTATTGATGATGCAAATATCTCCCCAATGGGCCCAGGAATCACTTCCCTAGCTTTCCACAGAGTTCTAGGGTATACCTGATCAGGTCCAGGGGATATATCCACTTTTATACATTTTAAGACATCCAGCACTTCGTCCTCAGTTAAATGAACATTTTTCAAGATGTCACCATCTATTTCCCCACATTCTGTATCTTCCATGTCCTTCTCCAGAGTAAACACTTGTTTAGTATCTTTTAATGTATGGCTATGGTTTCACACATAGGGTGCCTTGCTGATCTTTGAGAGACCCTATTCTCTCCCTCATTACCCTTTTGTCCTTAATGTATTCATAAAATACCTTTGGATTCTCCTTAACCCTATTTGCCAAAGCTTCCTCATCTCCCCTTTTGCCCTCCTGATTTCCCTCCAAAGTATACTCTTACTGCCATTATACTCCTCCAAGGATTCACTCGATCTTTGCTGTCTATACCTGACATATATGTTTCCTTCCCTTTCTTAACCAAAACCTCAATTTCTCTAGTCATCTAGCATTCTCTATACCTACCAGCCTTTCCTTTCACCCTAACAGGAATTTACTTGTTATCTCATTTCTAAAGGCTTCCCATTTTCCAGCCATCCTTTACCTGCAAACATCTGCCCCCAATCAACTTTTGAAAGTACTTGCCTAATACTGTCGAATTTGATCTTCCTCCAATTTAGAACTTCAACTTTTAGATCCTTTCCCAACACTATTTTAAAACTAATAGAATTATGGTCACTGGCCCCAAAGTGCTCCCCCACTGACACCTCAGTCACCTGTCCTGCCTTATTTCCCAAGAGTAGATTAAGTTTTGCTCCTTCTTTAGTAGGTACATGCACATACTGACTCGAAAAATGTTATTATACACGCTTAACAAATTCCTCTCCATCCAAGTCCTCACATTATGGCAGTCCCAGTCTATGTTTGGAAAGTTAAAATTCCCTACCATAAACACCCTGTTATTCTTACAGATAACCGAGATCTACTTACAAATTTGTTTCTCATTTTCCCCTTGACTATTGTTTGGTCTATAAAACAATCCCATTAATGTGATCATCCCTTTTTTATTGCTCAGTTCCAGCCAAGTAACTTGCCTGGATGTATTTCCGAGAATATCCTCCCTCAGCACAGCTGTAATGCTATCCCTTATCAAAAACGCCACTCCCCTTCCCCTCTTGCCTCCCTTTCTGTCCTTCCTTTAGCATTTGTATCCTGGAACATTAAGGTGCCAGCCCTGCCCATCCCTGAGCCATGTTTCTGTAATTGCTATGATATCCCAGTTCCATGTTCCTAACCATGCCCTGAGTTCATCTGCCTTCCCTGTTAGGCCTCTTGAATTGAAGTAAATGCAGTTTAATTTATCAGTCCCACCTTGTTCTCTGCTTTGTCCCTGCCTTCCCTGACTGTTTGACTCACTCCCTTTCCCAACTGAACCAGTCTCAAATTGATCTCTTTCCTTAATATCTCCCTGGGTACCGCCCCACCCTACCGCCACCACTTTACAAGTTTGAATCCTCCCAAGCAGCTCTAGCAAATCTCCCTGCCAGTATATTAGTACCCTTCCAATTCAGACGCAATCTGTCCTTCTTGTACAGGTCACTTCTACCCAAGAAGAGATTCCAATGATCCAAAAGTGTGAACCCTTCTCCTCTGCACCAGCTCCTCAGCCACACATTTATCTACTCCATCCTCCTACTCCTACCCTCCCTACCTTGTATTAATCCAGATATTACTACCCTTGAGGACCTCCTTTTAAAATTCCTGCCTAACTTCCCATATTCTCTGTTCAGAATCTCATCCCTTTCCCTTCCTATGTCATTAGTTCCAATGTGTACAATGGCCTCCTGCTGGTCCCTCTTCCCTTGAGAATATTCTGCACCCTCTCCGATATATCCTTGATCCTGGCACCAGGGAGGCAATGCACCATTCTCATTTCTTGCTGCCAGCTGCAGAAACGTCTGTCTGTGCCTCTGACTAGAAAGTCCCCTATCACAATTGATCGCTTGGAATCTGACGCACACCTCGTTACATTAGAGCCTTTCTCTGTATCTGAAACTTGCTTGCTCGTGCTGCATTCCCCAAGGTTCCATCACCCCCTACATTTTCCAACATACCACACTTGTTTGAGGCAGGGATAGCACTACCTGCTTCCCTCTCCTACCTTTCCTGGAGTTAACCCATCCACCTGAATGTATCTGGTTTTTCTCCTTTCCTATAATTGCCATCTATCACACTCGCTAGCTCTTGCAAATTCCTCATTGTCTCTAACTGCCGCTCCAACCAATCCAGGATACAATTCACAACGAAAGATTCTTTCTGCGGACATAATCATCAGTAACATGGAAACTCTACCGAAACTCCCACATCCGTCAGGAAGAGCAGATCACTTTACTAAAGGCCATCTTTGCTCCTTCACTATCTACAGATCCAGAAAATAGCACCATCTTATTGAGCTAAAAAAAGACTGCTCCAGGCTAACCTCAAACTTATGGTATATATTTTTTTAAATTTAATCAAGAGACAGATCTCAGTAAAACATATAATCAAGAAAGAACCCACTCTACTCATTATTGTAGATTTACAGCAGGATTACACTTAAAAGCTATGCACTTATCTGTTCCTGTGCTGTGAGCTCTCCCACACAAGTTCCTCCAAGGTTAGCTGTGAATTTCACTGTTGTTAATTTTTAAGGAAGCACTCCAATATCCAGAGATATTTGAACTCAAACAGCAAAGGCAGTCACTGTGCATTAGTGAGACAAGTGTATTATTTTGTGCATGTTCCACTGTAACAATATAATTGACTTGGAGAAAGTGAGGGCTGCAGATGCTAGACATCAGAGTCGAAGAGTATGGTACTGGAGCAGCACAACAGGGCAGACAGCATCCGGGGAGCAGGAGAGTTAAAGTTTCAAGCAAAAACCCTTCATCAGGAATGTGGGGGGAGGAAAGGGGTGCTGAGAGATAAAAAAAGGGTGGGGGGGTTGATGTAGGGCTGGGGGAAGGTAGCTGGGAATGGAATAGGTAGATGGAGATGGGGAATGATGGTGATAGGTCGGAGAGGAGTGTGGAGTGGATAGTTGGGAAGGAGGAGGACAGAGCTTCAATGTCATCTTCACCAGTTTCCTTATCTCCCTTCCCCCCACCTCATCCCAGATCCAATCCTCTAACTCAGCACCGCTCTCTTGACCTGTCCTACCTGTCCATCTTCCTTCCCACCCATCCACTCCACCTCCCCCTCGATTCATCACTATTACGCCCCACCTGAAACTACCTAACACGACAGAACCTTTGTGAGTCATTATTTGCTGTAAAAGGTTTAACCCATAGTTTAACTGTTTGATAACTGAAATTCCGAGTTATTCAACATAATCAGTAAGAACCGTTAGTCTTTTATGTGAAAGGAAACCTTTTTGTTTAAACTTAAGTATGCCATTAGCTCACCCAAAATCAGAAGTCACGTTACATTTTTCTAACTATCTCAATGAGCAGCATGGTGGCACAGTGGTTAGCACTGCTGCCTCACAGCACCAGAGACCTGGGTTCAATTCCAGCCTCGGCTGACTGCCTGTGTGGAGTCTGCACATTCTCCACGTGTCTGCGTGGGTTTCCTCCCACGGTCCAAAAATGTGCAGGTTAGGTGAATTGGCCATGCTAAATTGCCCATAGTGTTAGGTGTATGGGGAATGGGTCTGGGTGGGTGGTGGGTCAGTGGGCCGAAGGGCCTGTTTCCACCCTGTAAGTGATCTAATCAACAATTATACAGTGTTAGTAAGATACTAATACCTAAATTAATAATGGAAACTTGTAACTTTCAAGTTACTCCATTCAAACTTTGATTAAAGACTACAATAAGAAAGAAAATACTGGTATCTAAGCCTCCTAGTTTTGAACACACCAATAGTTTTGTCAATTTGGAAAATTATTAACTTCATCATTGACTTTCCTGCCCACACAGATGTTGACGATCTTTTCTTGACAGAAATACAAGACATGTTACATGGCTATTTAAGTCGTACATTTGGGAAAGCATAACACTTAACTTAGAGAGGTTAGTTCCACTGAACCATGTTAACAAAGGGCATTAAACATTAAAACATATTATGTGTAAACCTAAGCTCACCAGTGACTTAAAAATATGAACATTATATAAATAGAATGGACTAATTTACTTTGACACAGACTTTCAGAATCCAACAATATCTATTGTTTCAACTAAATAGTGAATAACAACTTGATACCAATCAGTAAGTTTAACCCAAATGCAGCTTATTTTAATGCCTCATGAAGTCTTACAATTAAACCCTGGGGTAAAGGCTATTACAGTGCACTCGGGCCTTATCAGTAGGAATATTATTATGGCCAAAGTCAGCGATGTGCAAGAATTGGTAAGTATTGATTTTTTAATCATTCCTAATCTTATTAACTACTAGTTGCTCCCTAGGATCACGAATGCTTGCTGAGTTCTCAACTCTCTAG
Organism: Chiloscyllium plagiosum; assembly: GCF_004010195.1. NCBI lineage: Eukaryota > Metazoa > Chordata > Chondrichthyes > Orectolobiformes > Hemiscylliidae > Chiloscyllium > Chiloscyllium plagiosum. The sequence goes on along the minus strand of NC_057727.1, from coordinate 70,469,092 downwards.
ATGTTGGAATTAGAACATGTTTAGATTACTTACGGCGTGGAAACAGGCCCTTCAGCCTAACAAGTCCACACCGACCCTCCGAAGAGTAACCCACCCAGACCTAATACTACAGGCAATTTAGCATGGCCAATTCACCTAACCTACACATTTTTGGACTGTGGGAGGAAACCCATGCAGACACGGGGAGAATGTGCAAACTCCACACAGACAGTTGCCTGAGGCAGGAATTGAACCCAGGTCTCTGGCACTGTGAGGCAGCAGTGCTAACCACTGTGCCACCGTGCCGCCCACAGCCCATGTTTCAGCACTCACCAACTAACCCATATTTCTGACTTTTCCATTGAAATTTAATGATACATTCACACCACTCCATGTAATAAAATTTATATTGTGACCCTGCATCACAACCCCCACCCCTCACCCGAAACCTTTCTACATCAAATGTTGACGTGTTGCCAAATTCATTCTGCAAGCCTCTCGCCATGAGGATATGACAAGAACCAAATCGCAGGCTTCGGAGGAAGACAAATAAGGACATCACATAGGTCAAGACAATCCATGATACACATGTAGAGAAAAGAAGAACTATAACTCATGAAGCTACAATGTTTACAGCTTAATAATTTTACAAAACAGGCCATTTAACTCAATTGTGCCAATTTCAGTCAATTAAATATAAAAAGATAAACTTTTCCCAATGTGCATTTTCTTTTTTATTGTTTCGTAAAGATTGCACTCTGGTGACTATTAATTTAACGTGTTTGCCTTTGTGTCAAAATATAATAGACACTCACGTAAATAAAACAAAATTCCAGTTTCATAGGAGTATCCTGTTCCTATTTATGTCCTATTGGTCACAAGATGGCAAGACTATTAGTTCATGGTGTCAGTCAGAGTTTGATAAAGAGTTTGTCAAAACACAAAATGTACACAGCAACAGCTGTAATATCACAAGTATATATAATACCGTACTAGAATGAAGCCAAGTGATGGAACTGAACACAGATCCACAAGCAGAAAGCTGAAAGAAAATTATAATTTACTTCATGATAAATTGAGAAAGGACAGTGACAGTTGACTATACCTAATCACATTTTTGTTCAAAGGTCACAAGAAACAGACATCACAAGTATCTGTCATTGTAACATTTAATGTAGATTAATATACTATTAAAAGAAATCCAATCCAGTCAGTATTGCAATTCCTTTGAATTAATAATAGAGATTAATTATACAGTTGAACCTCATTATTCCAAACTTGTGGCGATCAGAAAAGTAATATTTTTCAAAGGCTCATTTTGTATATGTTGAGATCTTTATAATGGGAGGTTTGAAGACCCATGTTAATAATAAGTTTCCACCCATTTATTTTGAAATTGTATAAATGTGCAGTTCAATTCCACTTTCAAAGTCTATGGCAGATTTTTCATAAGGGCTGAAAATTTCCTGACTCCACAATCTTCAATTTGATCCGAAGGGATATAGTCTTGGCAGAAAGTTACCTCTTGCAGACGTAAGCCTGAAAATCTCATAGAGATCAGAAGATAAATCAAAATGTAAAATATACTGATGCATTACTCAGGTTTGGGCTGAACTGTTCTCTAGATCAGGCTAAAGGGAGATTTCATCCATATTTAAAATACGAATCTTGCACTCTGAGCACTCGACCCCTGCATCTCTCAATGCTCAAAAAATAGGCAATTAGTTACAAATCAATTTTTCTTAAAAAATTATTCATTGAATGTGAATAGTGCAAGCAAGCCCAGCAATTGTTGTCAATTCCTAACTGCCTTTGGACAGAAGGGCTTGCCAGACCTTTTGAGAGACCCAGCAGTTAAACGTTAGTTTCACATCTGGAATCGCATGTAGGCCAAGGATATGTGGCAGGTTTCCTTCCCGAAAGGCCAGTAGTGAACCAGATGTGTTTGTATTTTTACAACTGACATTTCAATAGTGCAGTTACTGGAACTAGCTTTTCAGCTTCAGATCCTTATTGATTATTAGCATTCTGGCCATTACCTCTAATGCCATTACTTGCTATAATGAAGACCCATGTTAATAATAACAAGTTTCCTTTAACACAGCAAAAGTTCACACAGAGATTCACCAGTGTTCAGGAATGAAATCAAGCAAGCTCAGAAGGGAGTAAGGAATGTAGTGATGTTACATCGCAGAATCATTACAGCATGGATAGGGCCATTTGGCCCATTATTTCAGAGCTAGCTCTCTGATGGAGCTTTCCACCAAATATAACTTCAAGACCTTCTCACCGTAATCTCTACAGTGTGAAAGAAGGCCATTCGGCCCATCAAGTCACACTGATGCTCCAAAGAGCATCTCAGCCAGACCCATCCTACTACTCTATTCTAATAGCCCTGTGTTTCCCATGGCTAACTCACCAGGCCTATACATCACTGGGCACTGTGGGAAATTTAGCATGGCCCATTTGACCTAACCTGCACATCTTTGGGCTGTGGGAGGAAACCAGAGCACCCAGAGGAATCCCATACAGACAGTCATCTGAGGCTGGCACTGAACCCAGGTCCCTGGCACCGAGGCAGCAGTCAAGATTAGAGTGGTGCTGGAAAAGCACAGCAGTTCAGGCAGCATCAGAGGAGCAGGAAAATCGACGTTTTAGGCAGGAGCCCTTCATCAGCACTGTGAGGCAGCAGTGTTAACCACTGAGCCACTGTCACAGGAGGAATAACTGCCAGTAGATTACAGAAATAAACTGGTTCATAGACTTATAAATGGAAACTGTTAATAAGGTGATTGACCAGACATTAAGCTGTGTGCACATCTTTGTTAAAGTTAGGACAAACAGGTGGTAGATTTTAGGTGTCTTTTATTATATAAAAAAGAAGGCTGTTGTAATTCTGTGGTCATTTCTCTACCTCAGAGCCAGGAGACCTAGGTTCAAGTCCCACCTGCTTCAGAGGTGTCAAATAACATACCCGAACAGGTTGATCTAAAAATAAATCACATCAGTTGCAGGCAAAGAGAAACACATAAATGGAGTCCATCTGGGGGTGACCTCTTGCAATACAGTGGCAGTGTCCCTATCTCTGAATGAGAAGGCTTGAGCTCAGGTCCCACCTGATCCAGAGGTGTGTCACAATATTTCTGAACAAGTTGAGCAAAAAAAATACACATTTAGATGGAGAGAAGCCACATCACTGAGCGCGAGCTAAGAGAGATAGGACTGAGCATGTCAATACATGATTTAGAGGAGTTGGTGTTAGACTGGGGTGTACAAAGTTAAAAATCACACAGCACCAGGTTATAGTCCAACGGGTTTATTTGGAAGCACTAGCTTTCGAAATGCTGCTCCTTCAGCAGGTAGTTGTAAAGCAGGACCATAAAACACAGAATTTATAGCAAACGATTACAGTGATACAATGATACATTGAACAAACCTAGATTGTTAAGCCTTTCATCTTTCAGAATGGGTTTGCTGTTTTCAGTTCTTTAATACGTAAATCCCAGAATTCCTTTTAAGTCACATTCTCAAGATAACTTAAGGTTTTATAACAAAAGGTGACAGCTCAGCTCAGACAATGCATTAAAGGTGTGAGGCTAGAGTCTGTCTGCATCCCAATCTTATATCAGACTGGTTCTATTTCCAAAGTGGAATTTATAGATTACATGAATTGACTGACTGCATTGAGTGCTTGCAGGTTCTTCATTTCTTGACCAAAATAGAATGTATCTACAAATATAATTCCACAAATACAATTCACCCCATAAATGTATATGTGTGCGCGCATGCAGGAGAGAGAGAGAGACACACAGAGTGAGTGTGCGCATGTCAGTGTGAATGCATGTGAGAGAGTGTGCTTGCATGTGTGCAAGCCTGGTAAAGTGTGTGAGCGCGATGGGGTATAAGCCTATGAGAAGGTGATGGGGTGATTTTTAACCATGTCAATACACTCTCTTTAGAAGGAAAAGCTTTGTGTCTTGGCTTCTGTCTCACAAACCAATTTGGATTCTGTTAATAAAGTCAAAGCTTTTAGTGCTTCACAAAATTGGTAATTTTTGAAAGCATTTTTAACTTTTCAGCACTGTTGCTCCAACTTTAATCCAGCTTGGGGGTTGTTCCAAGGCTGCAACAGATGGGACCAATCAAATCAGCATTATAAATTTCAAGGACAGGTTTTGAGCAGTTCAACTGATACCTTTCCCTTCTGAAATCATTTTTCAGTTTGTGCAATGTATATAAAAATACGTTCTGTCCAATTCCTCCACAGCTTTACAATTCTCCTGTGACAAGGTAGTACGAGGATGCAACTGTACCAAGGTTAGGCCACGATGACACCAGGGTATATCTTACTTGGGAAAACCAAACTTTATGCAAGTAAGAAATGGCCTGTCGTGATTCAGTCAATCCATAATTGCATTTTCAGGATGATACAACATTTTGAATACAAGTAAGTTTGCGTTACAGGTGGCACAATGGTTAGCACTGCTGCCTCACAGCACCAGAGACCTGGGTTCAATTCCCGCCTCAGGAGCTTGCACATTCTCCCCGTGTCTGTGTGGGTTTGCTCTGGTTTCCTCCCACAGTCCAAAAAATGTGCAGGTTAAGTGAATTGGCCGTGCTAAATTGCCCATAGTGTTAGGTGTAGGGGAATGGGTCTGTGTGGGTTGCACTTCGGCGGGTTGGTGTGGACTTGTTGGGCCGAAGGGCCTGTTTTCACACTGTAAGTAATCTAATCTAAAAGCGATACACTGTTCTTGTGGTGCAAGTGTTTCCACCTCCAAGCCAGGGAACCATGGTTCACCTTTCTATAGATGCTGCCAGACTTGCGGAGTTTTTGCCAATCTGTTTTTGTGATGATGTCTTGAAATCTGCCATAACCACAGGCCTCAGGAGTTAGTCCTCACTTCCATAGAATCTTTTGCTGTTCTGCACACAAGTCCCTATGACATCGCAGTGGATGGTACTGAAGGCACTTCTCAAGAGTAACCATTTCAGACCCAGATACAATATCTCCCCTCAAGGTTTTCATCATTATTCAGGCCATGCATTTGTGCATAAAACTACATTTACCCCATCGCTCCCCAAATCTCGAGGTTTACATTCTAGGCAATCTGGAGATTGCACTATTATCCCAGAACACATTGCCTTCGGACATTAAATACTGGTAATTTACCAATGATTTGCTCCCTGAAAGTTTGGGATCTGTAATTCACTTTAAACCTTTCATCTTGCCATGTGTGAAAGAAATCCATTCTCTCTGTTGAAATAGATTATTTCTCCTCTGCATTATCCTAAATAGCTTGACATTGGTTATCTCTTCTCAATGATGACTTCCATGGGATTATATGCATGACATCTTCAATCCATGTTCATAAATTTTTATTCTGAATCCACCTGAAGACTTGCACCAAAGTGAATATACATTTTAATCCAACATGTGGATTGGCTGCACTCTCTTACTCTCTCAACCATTGTCTTAGTGGTGAAGCCAATATGTCTGTTTTCTCAGTTTTGCTATTTAATGATTACTTCTTGCTTGGCATAACCTCTGTCACAGTTACTGATGATTCTTCCTGGAGCGATAAGGAAGTCAAATATTCTGCCTGAACTCTTACTTTCTGAATCATCTCAGCATCTAACATTAGTCTTGAATCTGTCAGTGTTTTTGTTCACCAAGTTGTATTGTGTTCTGAGTTATAGACTCTTTCCAATACTGCAGTAGGGTACGCTGCTCATTGGCTACACCATTTCTTGTGTCTCCTTGCAAACCTCACTGATTTTCAGTGTCTGAGTACCCTTCAGTGCTGAAAACAGTGGAAAACGTTTGTAGCAATCCAGTACAGTACAGATTTACATCTTGCTGACAATGTGAAACATAATTCTAATGCCAACATAACTAGTTTCATTAGATTCTGTTTTTTATTCAGGTTCTGCCATTAGTCTAGATGGCCATATGATTTCCTCTACCAGGTGTCCTTTGACTGGTTGCCTCAGACAGATTTTTCCTGAACAACTGCTTCTTGACCAGCTTTTCCTTAACTTTAACTTAATACTTTCCACCGTTTGAAGAAGATGGGAGATCAAAACATGGCATCTGATACAAGCATTAGAAAGCTTGATTGTGAAGTTTGTATAGGTTTTCTAAAATTCCATGCCGCTACTGGAGAATTGCTTATCGCATAGCTTTAATCTTATGTGCGATATATCCTGAACCATATAGTTGCACTGTTGGTGACTATAGACAATGTTTTCCTAAGCTTGACTCACTATCTTATAACATAGTGACACTCGCCCTAGTGTCTAAATTGGAATTTTTGTGGATATTATTAACGTCAGTTTGTCAAAATGTGTGACTGTGTGATCAACTCCCCCAGGAAAGTTTTAGGTTGCTCTTCTCTTGCAGCCTGTTTGAAGTTCATTAACCTCGTCATAGATTCATAGAGATGTACAGCAGGGAAACAGACCCTTCAGTCCAACTCCTCCATGCCAAACCTAATCCAGTCACACCTGCCAGCACCCAGCCCATATACCCTTCCTATTCATATACCCATCCAGATACCTTTTAAATGTTGCAATTGTACCAGCCTCCATCACTTCCTCTGGCAGCTCATTCCATACACGTACCACCCTCTGCGTGAAAAGGTTGCCCCTTAGGTCGTTTTTATATCTTGCCCCACTCACCCTAAACCTATGTCCTCTAGTTCTGGACTCCCCCACCCCAGGGAAAAAACCCTGTCTATTTACCCTATCCATGCCCTCTATAATTTTATAGAGGTTTATAAGGTCACCCCTCAGCCTCTAACGCTCCAGAGAAAACAGCCCCAGCCTATTCAACTTCTATAGCTCAAATTCTCCAACCCTGGCAACATCCTTGAAAATCTCTTCTGAACCCTATCAAGTTTCATAACCTCCTTCTGATAGAAAGGAGACCAGAATTGCACGCAATATTCCAACAATGGCCTAACCAATGTTCTGTACAGCCGCAACATGACCCCCCAACTCCTGTACGCAATACTCTGACAAATAAAGGAAAGCATAACAAACGCCTTCTTCACTATCCTATCTACCTGCGACTCCACTTTCAAGGAGCTATGAACCTGCATTCCAAGGTCTCTTTGTTCAGCAATACTCCCCTTACCATTAAGTGCATAAGTCCTGCTAAGATTTACTTGGGAAGGAAGATGGACAGGTAGAACCGTTCAAGAGGACGGTGCTGAGTTGGAAGGTTGGGACTGGGATAAGTTGGGGGGAAGGGAAAGGGGGAAACTGGTGAAAGCTGAGTTGGGAAGTTGGGATTTGCACTTGGCACTGCCCTCTTGAACTGCAGTACCTGTCCATCTTCCTTCCCACCTATCCGCTCCACCCTCCATTCCAACCTATCATTTTTACCCCCACCTTCATCTACCTATCGCATTCCCAGCTGCTTTCCCCCCAGCCCACACCCCCTCCCATTTATCTGTCAGGCCCCTTGGCCCACAAGCCTCATTCCTGATGAAGGGCTTATGCCGAAAAGTCGCCTCCCCTGCTCCTCAGATGCTGCCTGACCGGCAGTGCTTTTCCAGCGTCGCACTTCTCGGCTCTTCGCTACCATACTGGGGATAGCTTTCCTTTGCATTGCGGGTGAAATGAAAGATTCCTGCTTTTTGCCACAAAAATAGGGAATTCGACCCTTCGATGTTAAAGTGGAGCATGTTTGCCTTTATTATGTCTCCACTGTAAGAATCCTACTGTTTGCGGCTACAATAATGATTCCCATTTCAATATTAGCTATACAGAATAATTCCAACTCCTTATGGTTTAAGGAAAAGGTTCGTCCCTAACTGCTATTCTTATGAGGTATCTCCCACAACTTCCACCAACTGAACAATGTCTGCCAGACTTACTTCCCTAATAGTATAGGTCAGCTTCAGCATCAAATCTCCCTAAAGTAATCAATGTAATTACTGGCTTCATATCGTCCCTGAATATTTCTTTCATTGGCATTTATCTCCATTTTTGTAGCTTTGCCTCTGGTGATGGCACTCAAACTAAGCTGCAAGTTTTTTTTTTAATTTCTCACATTTGCAGCCTTAATTACTGTACCATTTTAAGGTTTCCCTGCTCCACCGGGGACTTTAAGTTTCTTTTCATCAAGCCTCCAATGCCTCCCGCACAACATGTGTTGCAATTCCTTGGAGTTACTAATTCTCCTTCCCAAGGGAGTTGCCAACTCTCATGCTCAGTGCTGAAATGTTTTGTCTTTACCATCCAGTGCAGTTCTCTTCCTTGTTAAAGATTGCCATGAGGGTTTCTTTCGCAAGGTTCTTCCATTTTTAGCTCCTCCCTCCAGCAGATGGTGCTGTAGGGGCAGGTAACTTTGAGCTGCTTTTGAGGATCTCACCAGCCGCATCTCAGTGTTGCATGAGTTCTACATACAGTCAAATAAAAACTGCACTGCTGCCTGCTGTGCAGGATGGAAATACCAGCTGATCACGCTGTGCGAGCTACCACCGATGATGAAGGTCGCTATGAGCATAATTTTTAAATGTAGGAAACTACACAGGCTGCTCAGTTGAGTGAGGTCGACAAAAGCCACTTCCTGGTCTAATTGTGGGCGGCACGGTGGCACAGTGGTTAGCACTGTTGCCTCACAGCGCCGGAGACCCGCGTTCAATTCCCGCCTCAGGCGACTGACTGTGTGGAGTTTGCACGTTCTCTCCGTGTCTGTGTGGGTTTCCTCCGGGTGCTCAGGTTTCCTCCCACAGTCCAAAGATGTGCAGGTCAGGTGAATTGGGCATGCTAAATTGCCCACAGTGTTAGGTAAGGGGTATGGGTGGGTTGCGCTTCGGCGGGTCGGTGTGGACTTGTTGGGCCGAAGGGCCTGTTTCCACACTGTAATGTAATCTAATTAAAAGAGTCTCTTGTAGTTAATAATATTTCATTTATTGCTCATTAGCAATTAGTTACAGGTTACACTGTCTCTCTAACAATGTCTATCATATTTTTGAGGAGGACCAACTATTATGTTTTGTTCCTTAGAGGTACAAAAACAAACTCATTATAGTGAGTGGTGTCTATGGCACTCCTCAGTATTAACCCTTCCAGACTCAAATATAATAGAGCAAGAAAGGGACAGCAGGACATGCAGAAAAGATCAGAGAAACTAAGGTAGGAGGAGACCTTTGTGTAGCATAAACACTGGTACAGACCCAGTATATGTTGTGTAACAACGAGAAAGTCCTAACCCTTTAAGAAGCTCAAATTTGCAAGTTCCAGGAAGGTTTATCCTGTGGTGACTGGTTGCTTCACGTTTCTTGCTAATACCACAGATTTTTTTTTGCTTTAAAAATTAATTTGCTCCTGAAGCAATTGTAGATTTTTTTTAAAGAAAAAGGTAATCATGCTCTTAGCCCAATCTCCTGCGTCAATTCTTGGAACTAGGCCCACTTTGTGCTTGGGGTCAGTGAGAACACATTGTATATTCCGTTCTCGATGAAAAGCAATGCAAATTTGATGAGGAAAGCTGCCCATGGAAATTAAACCAAAATTGCCCAATTTGTGTCATTGACAGTTCTAAATTTAGTTCATATTTGCTCTCGATAGTGCTACATTCCTTAGCTAAGGAACAGAGGATAAAGAACAAGGAGTAAGCCATTCAGTCCCTCGTGTCTGTGCCACCATTCAGCTAGATCATGGCTGATCCTCTGCCCTAACATACCATCCCACCATCATTTAATGTCTTTAATATCTAGAACATGAACATGACATTCACTTAGTCATTCTGCAATCAAAAATATTTTACCAGTATGGATAACCTAAATATTATTGAAGTTCCAAACACTGCAGGTGCTGGAAATAAAAACAAAAAAGTGCTGGAGAAACTCAGTCGGTCTGGCAGCCTTTGTGGAAAGAAAAACCAAGTTCCCATTCCCAAAACTATAATAACGCTTCAGTCAAAATGGAAACGTTAACTCCGTTTCTCTCTTCATAGATGATGCCAGATCTGCTGAGTTTCTCCAGCACTTTCTGCTTGAGTTGTGAAGATTTATTTAAAGTAAAGAATGGGGGAGAAAGATTGAGTGAAATCTTTCAAAGGAGAATCGAAGGAATTAAAACTTTTGCTGGGCCTTTGGGAAGGAGCAGAATCAATGGGGTCAAAGAACCAGCACAGACAGAAGTTGAAATGGCCTCTTCTTGTGTTGTAAGATGCCATGGACTGCAGTTAAATATCAATGTGCGACAATAGGATTACCAGGAACACTTCAACACTTCAACCCCAGGGCATCAATGTGGACTTCAACAGTTTCCTCATTTCCCCTCCACCACCTCACCCCAGTTCCAAACTTCCAGCTCAGCACTGTCCCCATGACCTGTCCTACCTGCCTATCTTCCTTTCCACCTATCCACTCCACCCTCCTCTCTGACCTTCATTCCCTCCCCCATCCACCCATTGTACTCTTTGCTACCTTCCCCCACCCTCCTCCCTGACCTATCACCTCCCTCCCCACCCCCATTCACCTATTCTACTCTATGCTACTTTCTCCCCACCCCACCCTCCTCTCGTTTATCTCTCCACCCTACAGGCACTCTGCCTGTATTCCTGATGAAGGGCTTTTGCCCGAAAAGTCGATTTTACTGCTCCTCGGATGCTGCCTGAACTGCTGTGCTTTTCCAGCACCACTAATCCAGAATCTGGTTTCCACTATCTGCAGTCATTGTTTTTACCAGGAACAGCCAACCCTTGAGCCATGATGGATCTGTTCCCTTTGACTGGAACATTTTCCTGTCAAGTCGCGGACAGCTTTCCCACTGCAAAGTTTGTTTCATGTCCTCATTACCTGATGACAACTATTCTTAAATTAATCTCCTTAACTATGCATTTTGAAAGTATTATTGCACAAATGAGTTGAAACACAAGAATTGGAGACAAAGGATGGAATCTTGTTTTTTAAAAGATTAGTTGTAGAATTAGCCCTACAAGCAGACAGCCCTTCACCTGACACAGATCATAGAGTCATACAGCAAGGAAACAGATCCGCTGGTCCCACCAGTCCACACTGACCATAATCCCAAATTAAACTAGTCCCACCTGCCTGCTCCTGACCTACAACCCTCCAAACCTTTCCTATCCATGTACTTATCCAAATGTCTTTTAAATGTTGTAACCGCATCCACCACTTCCTCTGGAAGTTCATTCCACATGCGAACCACCCTCTGTGTAAAACATTTACCCCTGTCATTTTAAAAGCTCTCTCTTCATCTTAAAAATGTGCCCCCTTGTCTTGAAGTCCCCCATCCTGGGGAAAAGACACCTACCATTAACTTTATGTATACCCCTCATTATTTTATAAACCTATATAAGTCAACCTATATAAGTGAAAAAAAATCCCAGCCTATCCAGCCTTTCTTTATAATGCAAACCTTTCAAACCCGGCAACATCCTGGTAAACCCCATCTGAACCCTCTCTAGTTTAATGATATCCTTCCTCTATCAGGGCAACCAGAACTGGACACAGTATTCCAGAAGAGGTCTCACCAACGTCTTATACAACCTCAACATGACTTCCCAACTCCGATCCTCAAAGGGCTGAGCAATGAAGGTAATCATACCAAACGTCTTTTTAACCACCCCGACTATATGTGACACAAACTTCAAAGAATTATGTACCTGCAACCCTTGTCTCACTCATACGAACACAGGAACAGAAATAGGCCATTCAGCCCCTCAAAACTGTTCTGCCTTCCATGAGGTCATTGCTGATCTGTGGCCTAACTCCATGTACCTGCCTCTGTTCCATATACCTGTTCTCAACAAAAATGGATGTGTCTCAGATTCAAAACTGACAGCTCACAACAACTGTAATTCCTGCATGTGTAGAAATGCTTCCTAACATCTATCCTGAATAGTCTGTCCCAAATTCTCAGACTATACCCCTGTATTTCCAGCTCTACATTCTTACCAGCTCACAGCGTAATTATACATGAGTAGAAATCATAGATAATAGAATAATAGAATCCCTACAGTGGGGAAACAGGCCATTAGGCCCAACCAGTCCACACCAACCCTCCACAGAGTAACCCACCCCGACCCATTCCCCTACCCTATTACTCTACATTTACCCCTGACTAATGCACCTAAACTACACATCCCTGAGCACTTTGGGCAATTTAGCATGGCCAATTCACCTAACCTGCATTTGGAGTCATAGAGGTTTACAGCACAGAAACAGACCCTTTGGTCCAACTCATCCATGCTGACCAGATATCTCAACCCAATCTAGTCCCACCTGCCAGCACCCGGCCCATATCCCTCCAAACCCTTCCTATTCACATACCCATCCAGATGCCTTTTAAATGGTGCAATTGTACCAGCCTCCACCACTTCCTCTGGCAGCCGATTTCACACATGCACCACCCTCTGTGTGAAAAAGTTGCCCCTTAGGTCTCTTTTATATCTTTCCCCTTTCACTCTAACCTATGCCCTCTAGTTCTGGACTCCCCCCACCATCTTTGGACTGTGGGAGGAAACCAGAGCACCCGGAGGGAACCGGAGCACCTGGAGGGAACCCACGCAGACACGGGGAGAATGTGCAAACTCCACACAGACAGTCGTCAGAGGCTGGAATCGAACCTGGGACCCTGGTGCTGTGAGGCAGCAGAGCTAACCATGAGGCCACTGTGCCAAAATCCTACAGGCAAGGTGGGCAGGAAATTCTGCTCCAGGACTCCAGCGTCCCAGATGGTGTCATTTCTTCGGCAGCTGTTGGAGTGGGAGGAGTGACAGCGAGGAGCAGAGGCCCGAAGGGAAGGTACATTTTAAAAGATATAAAAGCTTACCTCGTGCATAGGCGGAGCGCACACTGAGCAGGAGCAGACAGGGTAAGTGAGGCTGCAGTATGTGGGAGGTAAGGGTCACCGCTAGTGTCCCTGCTGACTGCATCTGTGGGAAGTGCACCCAAACCCAGCTTCCCGAGAACCGCGTTAGGAAACTGAAGCTGGAGCTGGATGAAGTTCGGATCATTCGGGAGGTGGAGGGGGTTATTGAGAGGAGTTACAGGGAGGTAGTCACACCTCAGGTAAAAGAAGAAGGTAGATGGGTTACCATCAGGGGACGGAAAGGGAACTGGCAGGTAGTGCAGGGATCCTAAGAGGGGTTCCAATACCCTGGAGGAAATTTGCTTTTGCTCTATGGGAGGGGGATGGGAAGTTAAATTGTAGTTCAAGTATATGTGGGGTTGAGATAATGAAGTCAGAACTAAATTTCAAGGTGTCAAGATGGCACCAGCAAGCAAGAAGTTGGTTTGAAGTGTGTCTACTTAAACGCCAGGAGCATCCGGAATAAAGTGGGTGAACTTGCAGCATGGGTTGGCACCTGGGATTTTGATATTGTGGCTATTTCAGAGACATGGGTAGAGCAGGGACAGAAATGGTTGTTAGAAATTTCAGTAAGAACAGAGAAAATGGTAAAAGAGGGGATGGTGTGGCATTGTTAGTCAACGACAGTATTACGGTTGCAGAAAGGACGTTTGAGGATTCGTCTACTGAGGTAGTGTGGGCTGAGATTAGAAACATGAAAGGAGAGGTCAACATGTTGGGAGTTTTCTATAGGCCTCCAAATAGTTCCAGAGATGTAGAGGATTGGATAGCAAAGATGATTCTCGATAGGAGCAAGAATGAAAGGGCAGTTGTTATAGGAATTTTAACTTTCTAAATATTGACTGGGAATACTATAGTTCAAGTTCTTTAGATGGGTCAGTTTTTGTGTAATGTGTGCAGGAGAGTTTCCTGACACAGTATGTAGACAGGACACCAAGGGGCGAGGCCACATTAGATTTGGTACTGGGTAATGAACCCAGCCAGGTTGTTCGACTTGGAGGTAGGAGAGCACTTTGGCGATAGTGACCACAATTCAGTTACATTTACTTTAGTGATGGAAATGGATAGGTGTACACCGCAGGGCAAAGGTTATAGCTGGGGGAAAGGCAATTACGATGCAATTAGGCAAGATTTAGGATGCATTGGATGAGGAAGGAAACTGCAGGGATGGGCACAGTTGAAATATGGAGCTAAGTCAAGGACCAGCAACTGCGGGTCCTTGATAAGTATGTACCTGTCAGGCAAGGAGGAAGTTGTCGAGCGTGGGAACCGTGGTTTACGAGGGAAGTTGAATCTCCTGTCAAGAGGAAGAAGAGGCTTATATTAGGATGAGATGTGAAGGCTCAGTTAGGGCGCTTGAGAGTTACAAGTTCACCAGGAAAGATCTAAAGAGAGAGTTATTAAAAGCCAGGAGGGGACATGAGAAGTCATTGGCAGATAGGACCAAGGAAAACCCTAAGGCTTTCATTAGGTACATCAGGAGTAAAAGAATAACTAGAGTAAGATTAGGCCCAATCAAGGATAGTAGTGGGAGATTGTGCGTGGAGTCGGAGGAGATATGGGAAGTGCTAAATCAATACTTTTCGTCAGTATTCACACTTGAAAAGGATAATGTGGTCGAGGAGAATATTGAGATACAGGCTACTAGACTAGATGGGATTGAGGTGCACAAGGAGGAAGCATTAGCAATTCTCAAAAGTGTAAAAATAGATGTCACCTGGGCCAGATGGGATTTATTCTAGGATTCTCTGGGTAGCCAGGGAGGAGATTGCTGAGTCTTTGGCTTTGATCTTTATCTTTATGTCATCATTGTCTACAGGAATTGTGCCAGAAGACTGGAGGATAGTAAATGTTGTTCCCTTGTGCAAGAAGGGGAGAAGAGACAACCCTGGAAATTATAGACCTGTGAGCCTTACTTTAGTTGTTGGTAAAGTTTTGGAAAGGGTCATTTGAGATAGGATTTATAATCATCTAGAAAGAAATAAGTTGATTAGGGATAGTCAACACGGTTTTGTGAAGGGTAGGTCGTGCCTCCCAAACCTTATTGAGTTCTTTGAGAAGGTGACCAAACAGGTGAATGAGGGTAAGGCAGTTGATGTGGTGTATCTGGGTTTCAGTAAGGCAGTTGATAAGGTTCCCCATGGTAGGCTATTGCACAAAATACAGAGGCATGGGATTGAGGGTGATTCAGCAGTTTGGATCAGAAATTGGCTAGCTGAAAGAAGACAGAGGGTGGTGGCTGATGGGAAATATTCATCCTGGAATTCAGTCACGAGTGGGGTGCCGCAAGGATCTGTTTTGGGTCCACTGTTGTTTGTCATTTTTATAAATGACCTGGATGAGGGCATAGAAGGATGGGTTAGTAAATTTGCAAATGACACTAAGATCGGTAGAGTTGTGGATAGTGACGAAGGATGTTGTAGGTTATAGAGGGACAGAGATAAGCTGCAGAGCTGGGCTGAGAGGTGACAAATGGAGTTTAGTGCAGAAAAGTGTGAGGTAATTCACTTTGGAAGGAGTAACAGGAATGCAGAGTACAGGGCTAATGGTAAGATTCTTGGTAGTGTAGATGAGCAGAGAGATCTCGATATCCAGGTACATAGATCCTTGCAAGTTGCTACCCAGGTTGATAGGGTTGTAAGAAGGCATACGGTGTGTTCGCTTTTATTGGTCGAGGGATTGCGTTTCAGAGCCACAAGGTCATGCTGCAGCTGTACAATGCTCTGGTGCGGCTGCACTTACAGTGTTGTGTACAGTTCTGGTCACCCCATTTTTGGAATGTGGAAGCTTTGGAAGGGATCAGAGGAGATTTATTAGGATGTTGCCTGGTATGGAGGAAAGGCTGTTTTTATTCGAGAGAAGATTGAGAGGCGATTTAATTGAAACATATACGATAATCAGAGGGGTAGATCGATTGGACAGTGAGAGCCTTTTTCCTCAGATGGTGATGGCTAGCATGAGGGAAAAAACTTTAAACTGAGGGGTGTTAGATATAGGACAGATGTCAGAGGTAGGTTCTTTACTCAGTGAGTAGTAGTAGCATGGAACGTCCTGCCTGCAACAGTCATAGACTCACCAGCTTTATGGGCATTTAATTGGTCATTGAATAAACATATGGATGAAAATAGAATAGTATAGGTTAGATGGGCTTCAGATTGGCTTCACAGGTCAGCGCAACATCGAGGGCCAAAGAGCCTGTACTGCGCTGTAATGTTCTATGTTCGATGATAATGCAAGTGTGGACCAAAGTCACTGCAGAATTCAGAGCCCGTGGATGGCTCAGGAGAGGCTGGCTTGCATTCTGCCACTGTCTGCCCAACATGAACTCACAACCAAGGGGCATCAAGCATTGCAAGTTTGCCACTGAGGAGCACTGTCGCACAAAAGAATAGGTGCCAGGCATCCCCATCAGATGCCTCTTATGCACCGAATACATCTCAACGGACCACTGCACCACAAGTTGCTCACTCCAAATCTCATGAATACCAGGAAGCGTAGAAATTACTGCACAGAAGCAGCCATTTGTCTCTCCATTAACTCCTGTTGTTCTGTCTCCTTGCCAAACAATCATAGTTTGGGTAATGTGCAGTTGCACAACACACTGTTTGAGGTGCCAAGTGGTGAACTACTAATGGCTGGAACTCATTCAGAAACTGTAACTCCCAGGCAGTGCATGGTACTCTGTTACTTTCTTCAGAGTAGCAGGATGGCTCAGTGGTTAGTACTGCTACCCCACAGCACCAGGGACCCAGGTTCAATTCCATCCTTGGGTGACTGCGCAGAGTTTGCATGTCCTCCCTGTCACTGTGTGAGTATCCTCCAGGTGCTCTGGCTTCCTCCCACAGCCCAAAGATGTGCAGGTTAGCTAGACTGGCTGTGCTAAACTGCCCATAGTGTCCAGGAAATTGTGGATTCGTCATGAGAAATGTGGAGTTACAGGGACGGGATGCTCTTTGGAGGGTTGGGATGGGCTGAATGGCCTGCTCCCACACTTTTGGGATTCATAGACAATTCCAAGAAAGCTCACAATATTTTAATTTGGATTTTACATTTCTAGCAATTAAATTGAAATGACCTTCTGTATTAGGGTACACTCTTGCTTCATGTTGAATGTTTAATGACGTGGAATTATATAGAGATGACACACCAGCTTCGATATGATAATTGGGTTTTATCGACACTCCTTTAAAGTGTCTACTTTATGGTCTTAGTTCCAGCTCTTCCCATAAAGCGCTTACCTTTCTGTGGTTCCACGGCCCAGCTTAACCAATTAGGCATAGTGAGCATCAACAGTAAACAAACTTACAAATCAAACATAGGACAAGTTAACACAATAGCACTGTATTATTTTATACTTTTTGCAGCTGCCATTACGCTGTTGTGCTCTTCAAAGTAAACTTCATCAGCGTGTGGTTTTAAATAGCCCTTTTAACAAAAAGAGTACAGGAACTCTCCACAGTCCTCTTTTCATAAATGCACAGCAATTCATATTTATTTTAGAGAAATGAGATGGAATCTCTGTTCCCCTGTACCTCCACCAACAGTCAAATAAACATGACCAGACTGCCCTCTAGTGGCAACTTGTGGCCGAGCATGCATCCCAACCTCCCATTGAACAGATAGCATCCAATGAATAAAACATGAGCATTAACTCAGCATGTTCTCTGAATCTGAATGGATCAACATCAGTGTTTGATGCTGCTGCTGTGACATTAGCTTAGAGAGCAGGGCCAGTGATGTTAGTGTGGAAAACCACCGATGGATTGAGACCAGTCTGTTTATTGCCGCAAGCTGGATATTTTGTTTTTTCATATTTCACAGATCTTGTATCCTGTGGTATTATCATACTTACCTCTACAAGGTTGGGGTGTGAAATTTGATGAGCTGTAGGATATTGATGCAGTGCTTATGGAGCTTGCAGTGTGAACTTTTTTTTTGTTCAGAAATTCAAATATTTCCAATTTGCCCAGCTGAATACAAATTTCTACAGCAGAATTAGAATGTTAATAAAGGATTTGAAACACCGAGTTCCCACTTCTCAGATCTCACCTCACATCCAACCACAGAGCAATAGGTGTAAGGCTCAAAGGATGTTATGTGAAATTAGTTTGGCCAGCCTAATTCCAATAGCATAAAACACGCTCTGGTTTCGAACATATTGGCAAGTCCTCAGATAGGAAATTGTGGAGCAGGTGGAAGGACTTTGTCTCTAACTGCAATGTAACCAATTTCCCAACTCCATTTTGATTTAGTCCCACCCCTCTCCCTGTGATGGTTTCCATTGCCCCGTATGGGTAAATTATTCAATTGAGAACACGTGTGATTCACTGGTTCTGGTTCATAGATAGAAGCACAAGAAAAGCCACAGATGATTTGGTGATGGGGAAAGAAAAATTCACTTGTGTCAGAGTACTTCTGGAATTAAGAAAAAGAACTGTAACCAACTTGATAGTCTTTGCTGTTGACCCTGGGTGACTCAAGTGGTAAATGTCACAGTGAACAATGGTAAATTTTTGGTGAGAAA
>NC_057727.1:70433634-70450234 GCF_004010195.1 Chiloscyllium plagiosum | reverse complement strand
CCTCAGATCATACAGAACTGCCCGAGATTTGTTAACGTTTTCTCACGCAGCAGAAATACAACTGAGGGAATCAAATCAGAAATTGAAATATACCATTGGGTGAGCAGGAAAAACATTCACTGAAGAATAAAAAGGAATGTCCTCTTACTTTTCCAAACACCAACTTCCCAACCATATCCCATCATTCCTTTAACTCTGAGGCCTGACAAGCGCTCAAAGCCTAGCTTGACTGCATCAAAGCTGATAGAATCATAGAATCCCTACAATGTGGAAACAGGCCCTTCTGCCCAACAAGTCCACACTGACCCTCTGAAGAGTAAATACTGATTCAAATAGAAAACACACATGTATTCCTGATATTTCTTCACAGATCAGTATTTCTATGCCAGATGTTTGATGAACTAAACCTAGTCGAAGGAGGCAGGAGGGATGAAGGACTCCAACACAACCAGGCTTAGGGATGTGCAATGGTAAATATACAAGCAATGCATGAAGATGAGGGGCAGCATTGTCTTCAATACCATCAAGCAGTGTACTGGCAGAAAGTACTGCACCTAACTGCAGGGGAATGAAAGGCAGTGTTCAGAGGTGTCTTCCCATGACTAGAGAAGATGTCTTGGGAGATGGTATTATGCCTGTGGCATGGATGATCACACTAGCATTGAACTTCCTCACCACCAGCTCCCTTTCAAATCTCAATAAGGAACACATCTAGCATCTACTAGTCAGCAGGCCACAAGCTTTTTTGAGAGTTTACCAATGTCCTGTACATGAAAGCAATATAGTTTGTCCAGCTCACCATGGATCCAGACAGCCAAACTGTCAGAGCCATGGCTGGGTTCCCTCAGGTCGAAGAGGCACACACATGGTGCTCAGAACTCCATGGTATCACCCAGTCAGATTCCTGAGCAGAAAGGGATTTTGTTTTCAGTGACTCCCAACTCGTTAGTGATGACAGGGAACAATACTTGAAGATGCGAGCCTGCTATCCAGAGAACTGTCACAATGTTTAACATTACACAGCTCCAAATTTCCTCAAATAGCTGCCCACCTGCACAGCCAACACATTGTTCCAGGGCTGGTTTGTGGGTCTCAGGCGGTAGTCTCAGAAGCTACAGATTTTCATCCCAGTGCAAATCCCTCAGGCTGAGGCTGAACTGTGTTATAATGCTGCCTATGCATCCACAAGGGCCAACACTGAATGGACAATTAGTCTTCTGAAGATGAGTTCATTGACTGGAGTGCTACAGTTCTCACTGGACAGGGTCTCCAGTATAATAAACATTTGCTGCACAACCCCAGCTCAACCATGGACTGAGAACGTTGAGAGGCAGATGGAGCAGCTGCTTGTCTCCTCAGCTGAGAAAGAAGGGGATTCCTACAGCGATGCTGAGGAAGCTAGGGCTTAATGAGACAAGATTAGAGTGGTGCTCGAAAGGCACAGCAGGTCAGGCAGCATCCGAGGAACAGGAAAATCAACATTTTGGGCAAAAACCCTTCATCAGATTCCTGATGAAGGGCTTTTGCCTGAAATGTCGATTTTCCTGCCCCTCGGATGCTGCCTGACCTGCTGTGCTTTTCCAGCACCACTCTAATCTTGACTTTAATCACCAGCATCTGCAGTACCCACTTACACCTTAATGAGACAAAGGCAAACAAACCTGGGAACCTTATAGACATTAGCTCAGAAGGAAAAAAATGCTTTCCTTTAAAATGCTGGGGCGCACAGACCTGTGAACTAATTCTGGCATTGAGGCAATCCTGCCCTTAAGGAAACACTTGGTTTATAACTTTAAAACTGCTTTGGCTGGTGTAAATTGTAAGTTAAATTTATTTCCATTGCAGCAATAACCTCTGGTTCAGTTTACTGGCCAGAGAACCAATGTAGAGTTATGCAGTTTACATGGGACTTGCACATACAACTCAAACCTTAGATTCCATGGAGCTTTTCTCTATAATAGAGATGTAGAGGGGCTAAATTGTACTGACTGACTCCCAAAACCCAAACATCTAGTTTACAATCCTGCTTTTCTAACCCATATTACAACAGTCTATCTAAACTACAGAGACCCTGCTACGCGAATCTTTATGTTCGAAGTATGGTGTTTGTTTCGATGAGGAAATTATTACCTTAAACCATTGATTTACTGAGCAGGATACCAGTTCTTTAATTTGTTACAGATCATTAGAGATACTGAAAACTAGTGCTTGGAAATTTAATCCTTTGTATTCTCTCAGTAAGAAATTTTGAAATTTGTGTTTCTGGGATTTGATTTTTCAGCATACCCCAAGACTAAATGTTGTAATGTTTCCAATTGCTTTTTTTTTAGATTAGATTACTTACAGTGTGGAAACAGGCCCTTCGGCCCAACAAATCCACACTGACCCGCCGAAGCGCAACCCACCCATACCCCTACATGTACCCCTTACCTAACACTACGGGCAATTTAGCATGGCCAATTCACCTGACCTGCACATCTTTGGACTGTGGGAGGAAACCGGAGCACCCGGAGGAAACCCACGCAGACATGGGGAGAATGTGCAAACTCCACAAAGACAGTCGCCTGAGGCGGGAATTGAACCCGGGTCTCTGGTGCTGTGAGGCAGCAGTGCTAACCACTGTGCCACTGTGCCACCGTGCTTTCTGCCACATCAGTGCCGCTTCAGGTCACTAACTATCCAGCTAAAGATATCCCAGTCCAAGTCTGAGCTCAACAAGATGAGCTGATGACCATGTGCACAAGATACAGCTTGACTTGATTCAAAAGTGGAGACATGGAGATAGCAATTACTTCAAATGAAAATACTTTGAAAATCAGGACTGATGCAAAACTGACCTCCAACGTGCTATCACCTCTTCTACACTCTGATTCAAGGTCAACATTACTCACAACACAAACAAAAACACAGAAATTGCTAGCAATCTCAGCAGGTCTGGCAGCATCTGTGAAGAGAAATCCAAGTTGACGTTTTGGGTCCGGTGACCCTTCCTCAGAACAGGAAAATGTCAGTTTATATGCAAAAGATAGGGTAGGGAAAGTGCATAAGGAGTAAACCATAGGTGGGGATAGAGCTAAAAGAGAGAGAAGAAAGTTGAACAGACAAATGAGTGGATACCGATCTAGCTGGGAGAGTGAATAGCTGTCAATGGAGACTGTTAGTGGCTCTCAATGGGTAGTGTGTACTGGCAGACTATGTAATAACAAGGCCTGGTGTGTGTGGTAGGGGGCTAGGACATGGGAGAGTTCAGGCCCTAAAATTATTGAGCTCGATATTGAGTAGAGGGCTGCAGGGTCCCCAAATGGAGAATGAGGTGCTGTTCCTCCAGCTTGCGCTTCGCTGGAGCACTGCATTAGGACTGAGACAGACCTGTTGGCCAGGGAACAGGGTGGGGTGTTACAGTGGCAGCAACTGGAAGCTTAGGCTCTTTTTTGTGGGCAGAACGTAGATGTTCTGCGAAGCAGTCACCCAGTGGAGGAAACCACATTGTGAGCAATCAATGCAGTTGACTAGATTGTGTGAAGTGCAGGTAAAGTTATGCTTCACTTGGAAGGTATGTTTGGGCCCTTGGATACTGAGGAAGGAGGAAGTAAATGGGTAGGTGTTACATCTTCAGCAGTTGTACGAGAAGGTGCTGTGAGGCAGTTGGGGGGGAGTGGGTGGAGGTGGTTGGGAGTGAAGGAGGAGTGGGCCAGAGTGTCTAATTCTGTAAAATTCTTCTTCCTGCTTTTGAGGCCTTTTTATGCAGAAGATACTTAAACCAAGGTCTTTCTCCAAATTGGTTGACTGAGGTAGTTAAGAAAGGGTATTGGTTTGGGATATGTACCCCAGGTAAAGCACTGCAGCTAGCTTCCACTTTTCTTTATTGAATTTGTTCATCACACCGTGGGAATAGTTTTAATACATTGTTTGACAATAGGAATTTCCTTACAAATATTTTAGTTAATTGACACAGGATTGAGGGAAACAGCCAGGTAGCTTTGCGAGAGTGACAGTGTTACTGAGCTCAAGTTCATATTTGACACATACTGAATAAATAATATTAGTATGCAAGCCTTGCTGTAGCACTTGTCTAGTACTGCTAATATATGCAATATTTGAGATTACATGGAAGGGTTTAGCATACACCTCTTGCTTAGAAACAGACAGAAGTGAGCTTTGTTTTAAATACATTCACTTCCTGTGGATGATTATTAAATACAGTGGAGTGGATTTAAACTTGAATGTGACCAACTGGGTCAGAGCAAAAGAGATTGACACTTTTCACGTGACTTGATTAGTTGATATTATTGTTAGTTATGCAGCATTAACATACAAATTTACATACTGAGTTCTTGAGGGGTTTTTTTCACATGACTTATATGGCCCAGTATGTCTCAACCTTATAGCTTGCAGTATTATGACTGGTTTGTTTTTGCATATTACATTATTGGAGATTGTCTCTGAATGACCAAGTTTTAATAAAGGCACTTTCTTGGGGACCTGTTCAGTATCTGGATTAGTGGTGCTGGAAGAGCACAGCAGTTCAGGCAGCATCTGAGGAGCAGTAAAATTGACGTTTTGGGCAAAAGCCCTTCATCAGGAATAAAGGCAGAGAGCCTGAAGCGTGGAGAGTTAAGCTAGAGAGGGTGGGGGTGGGGAGAAAGTAGCATAGAGTACAATAGGTGAGTGGGGGAGGGGATGAAGGTGATAGGTCGGGGGCGGGGGGAGGGTGGAGTGGATAGGTGGAAAAGAAGATAGGCAGGTAGGACAAGTCATAGGGACAGTGCTGAGCTGGAAGTTTGGAATTAGGGTGAGATGGGGGAAGGGGAATCAGAATGTTAGGAGAAACCTGATTTAACCTGGGATCATGAGTCAGAGTAAACTGGGGATGTTTGATAGATTAGATTCCCTACAGAATGGAAACAAGCCCTTCAGCCCAACAAGTCCATCCCAACCCCCCGAAGAGTAACTCACCCAGACCCAGTGCCCTACCTTATATTTATCTCTGACTAATGCACCTCACACTTTGGGCAATTTAACATGGCCAATTCACCTGACCTGCACATCTTTGGATTGTGGGAGGAAACCCACGCAGACATAGGAAGAATGTGCAAATTCCACACAGACAGTTGCCCAAGGTGGGAATTGAACCCGGGTCCCTGGCGCTGTGAGGCAGCAGTGCTAACCACTGAGCCACCATGCCACCCATTTTCAAAGTTGTGACACTTCCTGGAATGGACCAAGTGAAAAAAAAGGCACTTTCCTGGGGACCTGTTCAGCATGCTTAGGCCACACAATAACCTTTTGAACTGGTCATCTCATGCAACTTGCTGAATTGGCTCAGTTCAGCTGTGACCAAAATGTGTAAGAGCAACATTATTTTTCAGGACCTCTACTGTTGTAATTGATGGATTTGTCACCTCATGGAGCACAGTAATCTACCAGTCCGTGCACGATACTAGTCCAATGATAAGCTTCACTGGACATGTTGAAAACTGTTAAGACGCAGAGGTCAAACCTCTTTGTTAATTAAACCCAAGCACCCAGAAAAGCTTGCCTCACCTCATAAAATGTAAGTTAATGACAGAGAACTTCTAAATTCCACAAAAAAAAAACAACAATTTATTTTTTCTAATCCTGATAGTGAACATTAATTAAAAACTATTCACAAATCCAAGCCCACCGCCCCCCTTCTTAACTACATACTATCTATCTGCAACTCCATAAAAATAATATGCTGTTCCAATAATACACTTATTAAACATGACATTAACTTAATCTCAAGGCCACACAGTCTCTGTCTTCTTCAG
This sequence comes from Chiloscyllium plagiosum, assembly GCF_004010195.1. Classification (NCBI taxonomy): domain Eukaryota; kingdom Metazoa; phylum Chordata; class Chondrichthyes; order Orectolobiformes; family Hemiscylliidae; genus Chiloscyllium; species Chiloscyllium plagiosum. Next base: position 70,444,442 of record NC_057727.1, on the reverse strand, counting down.
TGTTTTCACTCTTCCAGCTGCTGATCTCTCTGGGTCATCTTTTCCCTTTCTTACTGCTTGTGTGTTTCACATGAAAAGATACCTTTGATAGACAGTGTTTTCTAATTTATTTGAGAATAAGATGTTAGATGGGCAGTTAGCTCTCTGGCTCTGCAGCAGTTGCTCTGCTGTTCACTGACAGTTGCTCTCCCTCTAATTCTCAAACTACCAGGTTTATATACCCTCCATGACACATTAAATTCTTATAATTTGATTGGTTTTCAGGTGTCAACACAAAAAAATTCAAATTCCATTGGCTTCTGGTATCCTGGGCATCATTTAAATTAATTGGTTAAATTTGAATTGTTGTCAAAACAACAACCAAAACTCAGGTATCCATTGAACTGCCAATTGTTACATTTGGAAAAGGCCAAACTTTAGCTGGCAACTGTGGCTGTACTCTAAATTCAGAAAAGCATGAACTATCTTAAAGTGACCCTGCATCCTTTCTACTTTGTAACAATACCGAGGAAGGAAGTGTCACTGCTCTCTGGAATAGTACACTAGAAATCAAGCTCCATGATTCCGGGAATTGGCACAACTTTGAAAAGATTTAACCAAACTATCAAACATCCCCAGTTAACTCTGACTGATGATCCCAGGTCGTTACAAGCAGATTCTTTTTAACTAAACACAGAAAAAAAGCACGAATTGCTAGTTTATAACTCACTATAAAACTTCAGTTTTACCCTTTTTCAAAATAAAAATCCAATAGACATATAAAGCGACACAAGACAAGGCAAAATTAGAACATGTGCAGAAGGCACACCAACCAGAGTGAGTGAAGCACAGTTCTGATTCCCCCAGACCTGGCTACAGGCATCAATGAGACGTTTACCTTCAATTCCCTTTCAGACACACCGATTCTCAATCCTACAATCAACATTTGAAGAATCACCTTTCAGTGTGTCTGAAGATGCTTTATTCTCTTTTTCCCTTCAAATAAGGAATCTGAAGTGTGAGAGCAGCTAGCTGCAGTGTTTGTTTACACCTCCACTCAATAAAGAGAAACAGCAGATCGTTTTTGGAGGAGAAATGAGTTGTTTTCTCCTTACAAATTGTTTCAGTAACCCTGCTTTGTGAACTCGTTACTTCTCCTTCTAACTCACCCTTTTTGTCTGTTATCCTCCAAGACACATACCATTTGACACCTGCTCCCTCTCATTCTCTTCACGGTGATGGGATCATTTCTTCTATCTACAATGTTTATCGATTGGAGAAGTCACTATACTAAACCTCCTAATTCTCTTATGGAGACCATGGGATTTTGCTTTCAGAAGTTCATCTTTTTAAGGCAATAATACCAATACTCTGCCTCCTCCTCTTTGAAATGGTTAGTTACCTACAGTGTGGAAACAGGCCATTTGGCCCAACAAATCCACACTGACCCTCTGAAGAGTAACCAAGCTAGACCCATTTCCCTCTGACTAATGCACCTAACACTATGGGCAATTTAGCATGGCCAATTCACCTGACCTACATATCTTTGGACTGTGGGAGGAAACCGAAGTACCTGGAGGAAACCCACACACACACAGGGAGAATGTGCAAATTTCACACAGAAAGTTGCCCGAGGCTGGAATCAAACTCAGGTCCCTGGTGCTGTGAGGCAGCAGTGGTAACCACTGAGCCACCATGCCATCCCAAATGCTTTGACTGGAGCATGTTCATCTTTTGTTGTTGCTTGCAACATTTTTGAAAAGCTCCTGTGCAATTCTCTCTAAAAGAGGGACATGTCATTCAGCATAAGGATTTTTTCTGTCTCAAGAATGTTTCCTTAATCAATTTTAATAGATGGTCTATCTTGGGGGAATCTGTGGTTGCAAATCATAAGCAATCTAATCATTTATCCCACTCTTGCAGACATTTCCTGACAATAGGCTTTATTCATGATGGTTTTGAGAGTCTGTTAGTAACTTTCCAAATCTCTCCATCTAAATGGATCCTCAGCAATGGACTTCAACTGTTTTATACCCAGATTGCTGATTCCAATCTGGAAAACTTTAAACAAACTCAGACCTTGGGCCAAATGTACGCCAATGGTTAGGGACAAGTTTAAAAGAAAGTTAATTTTCCACAATTAAGCCAGGTTCAATTGTCCTCGAAGGATTAGCTTCAAAAAGAAATATCCATAGCTGTAAGGATGTATCGATGTCGTGCTTTCATTCTTGGCAGTTGTCCTTCACAATTTATTAACACTCGGCTAGATGGTTTTCAACAACAGGTATGGGTATTAATGGCGCCAGTTTAATTACATGCTAAGGTTTGCCTACTACCTGACATGTGTGATCTCTTTTTTACAGTTTTGCACTGCATCCTTATGAAGTCATGGCAAGATAAAATGCCTGTTTAAAATCTATAAGTTTTCTATATTCATAAATGTCATGCTATAGGAATTTCATGTGCTATGTGCAATTTCTCCTTAGGATACTTGGATGGCACTACTGATGAAGAACCATCCATTTCTCATCCACAGGTCTGTGTGGGTGTATCTACTTTTAACATAATGGCACTCCAGTGCTCCTTCAGCCTCAACTTCTGTCTGAGCTGTGTTAACTTATTTAACTCTGGATCTGCTTTCTGAGACACAATTAATGAAGGTGTGTCAAACACTTCTTTAGATTAAAATCTTGCTTCAAATAGATTTTCAATTATCCTAACATCTGCTTGGGTGATTAGCTTGATTTTGGATGATGGACTCTATTTAGCCTGGTCTGGTCACTATGTGTGATGGAAACATACTGTAACTGCTCCATCTCTTTTAATCGCATTTGGATGTTCCATGATTATGGCTGTAACTATGACCTTTCCTCCAGCCAAATCATTACCCAGAAGTCAGGGGCATCAGGGAGGCAAGATGGGTCAACGGTTGGCACTGCTACCTAACAGCACCAGGGACGCAGGTGCGATTCCACCCTCAAGGCGTGTGTGTGTGTGTATGTGCGTGTGTTTGTAATAAGGCAGGACAAGTAACTGAAGTATCAGTGGGGGAGCACTTGGCGGCCAGTAATCATAATTCTATTAGTTTTAAAATAGTGATGGAAAAGAATGAATCGGATCTAAACGTTGAGGTTCTAAACTGGAGGAAAGCCAATTTTGACGATGCAAGAACTTTCAAAAGTTGATTGGGCTGGGTAAAGGGATGGATGAAAAATTGAAAGCCTTCAAAAAAGAGGTAACAGAACTCCGGAGACATTATGTTCCTATTAGGCTGAAAGGCAAGGCAGGTAGGGGTAGGGAATGCTGGATGACTAAAGAAATTGAGGTTTGGGTTAAGAAAAAGGAAGCATAAGTCAGGTATAGACAGGAGAGATCAAGTCAATTGTTAGAGGAGTATAAAGGCAGTAAAAGTATAGTTAAAAGAGAAATCAAGAGGCCGAAAAGGGGAGGTGACATAGCTTTGACAAATAGGATTAAGGAGAATCCAAATGGATTAAGGACAAAAGAGTAAATCGGGAGAGAATAGGGCCCCTAAAAGACCAGCAACGTCACTTTTGTGTAGAACCATAGGAGAGGGGGAGATGACAAATGAGTATTTTGCATCGTTTATCAAGATATCTTAAATACACAAAAGTGGATAAATCCTCAGGACCTGTTCAGGTGTACGCTAGAACTCTGTGAGAAGCTAGGGAAGTGATTGTTGAGCCCTTTGCTGAGATACCTGTATCATTGAGAATCACAGGTCAGGTGCCAGAAGACTGGAGGTTGTCCAATATGGTGCCACTGTTTAAGAAAGTGGTAAGGAAAAGCCAGGAAACCATAAACCAGTGAGCCTGACGTCAGTGGTGGGCCAGTTGTTGGAGGGAATCCTGGGGGACAGGACGTACATGCATTTGGAAAGGCAAGGGCTGATTAGGGATGGTCAACATGGCTTTGTGCGTGGGAAATTGTGTCTCACTATTTGATTGAGGTTTTTGAAAAAGTAACAAAGAGGATTAATGAAGGCAGAGCAGTGGACATGATCTATATGGATTTCCGTAAGGCACTCGCGATGTTTCTACATGGTAGACTGGTTAGCAAGGTTAGCTCATATGGAATACAGGGAGAACTAGCCATTTAGATACAGAACTGGCTTGAGGATAGGAGACAGAGGGTGGTGGTGGAGGGTTGTTTTTCAGACTGGCGGCCTGTGACCATGGGTATGCTGTGTCCAATGCTTTTTGTCATTTATATATATCCTCAAGATAACATAGAGTTTTATAAAAAAAAGGTGACATCTCAGCTCAGACAATGCATTAAAGGTGCAAGGTTAGAGTCTGCCTGTATCCCAGTCTTAAGTCAAACTGATAGACTTCCAAAGTAGGAATTTATAAAGTGTTATATGGATTGACTGCCTGCATTGATTGCCTGCTTTTTGAGCAAAAATGGAATGTATCAGCAAATACAATTCTACAAATTCAAATTCACCCCATAGACTTATGTATATGTGTGACAGAGAGAGCGTGAGGGTGTGCGTGTAAGTGCGAGTGCACATAAGAGAGTGTGTGTTTGCATATGTGCATGTGTGTCACTGTGTATAAGCCTGTGAGAGGGTGTGTGTTTGAATGCGGGAGGGTGTATGTGCATGTCTGAGAGACAGCATTTGTATGAGAGAGGGTCCGTGTGAGTGTGTGAGTATTTAAGAGTGTGTGTGTGTGAGAGTGTATCGTGTAGTGAGGTCACCTGTAGTGTGACATGAACCCAAGGTCCCAGTTGAGGCCATCCCCATGGGTACTGAACTTGGTTATCAGCCTCTGCTCGCCACTCTGTGTTGTTGCCTGTTCTGAAGTCATCCTTGGAGGATGATCATTCGAAGATTCAAGGCTGAATGTCCCTGATTGTTGAAGTGTTCCCCGACTGGGAGGAACACCCCTGTTTGGCAATCATTGCATGGTGTCCATTCATCCGTCGCCGTAGCGTCTGCTTGGTCTCGCCAGTGTACCATGCCTCAGAGCATTCTTGCCTACAGCGTATGAGATAGACAACATTGGTGGAGTCACATGGGTACCTGCCATGTAGATGGTGGGTGCTGTCCCCACAGGTAATGGTGGTATCCGTGTCGACACTCTGACACGTCTAGTATAGGTTGACATGACAGGGCATTACAGTGTTGTGGTAGATGCTGTCCTGAAGGAAGTGGAGTAGAGTGTTTCAGTACACAGAGTCATACAGCACAGAAACAGACCCTTTGGTCCAACCAGCCCATGCCAAGCATAATCCCAAACTAAACTAGTCCCTCTACCTGTGCTTGGCCCTAATTCCTCCAAACCTTTCCTTTTTGTGATCTTATCCCAATGTCTTTTAAACATTGTAACTGTACCAATATCCACCACTTCCTCTGGAAGTTTATTCCACTTGTGCCCCCATGTCTTTTTTAAATCTTTCTCCTCTTACCTAAAAATATGCCGTTAGTCTTGAAATCCCCCACGCTAGGCAAAAGACACCTGCCATTCACCTTATCTATCCTCATGACTTAACAAACCACTATAAAATGGTACCCCTCAATCACCAGTGAGAAAGGTTCCAGCCTATCCAGTATAGATTTGTTTAATCTGGATTATAGTTGTAACTTTAGCTCTGAATCTTGAAAGGTTAATGATCGACTGTTTAGAAAAAATGGTTTTTCATCTTTTCAGCCTTGAACATCCAGTTAAAGCGAGTCATCTTAGTTAGCAGCAGTTAGTCCCCACTTGCTACCATCAGCTTTTCATGTATGTTTGCTGTCAACATCATCTAGCACACACATGCTTCCACCATTATGCTATTTTGTGATTCAGTTTAGTTGATGTTAGCCTGCATAACATTATACTAAATACACTCAGGCTCTTTGAATCAGATATCTTGAAGTTTACTTACAAACGCCAACTGTTTACAATGCTACCATATCACAAACTTGAACAGAGTCTAGTTTGTGTCCTTATTCATGTTACTGTACATCGTATATGCAACCAACTAATTATGCTGACGGCATTGCACAGAACAACGGTTTTATTCATTCGTTGGATGTGAGTGTAGCTGGCTGGCCAGTATTTATTGCCCATTCCTTGTTGATCTTGGCGTGGTTGTGGTTAGCTTCCTTCTTGAACTGCTACAGTCCATGTGCTGTAGGTTGGCCCACAGTTTAGGGAATTTGAACCTGTGACAGTGAAGGAATGGTGTTTTGATTCCAAGTCAGAATGGTAAGTGGTTTAGAGCGGAACTTGCAGAAGGTAGTGTTCCCATACATCTGCTGCTCTTGCACTTTGATATGGAAAAGTTGTGGGTTTGGAAAGTATTGTCAAAAGGCTCTCTGGTGAATTTCTGCAGTGTATCTTATAAATAATTTATACTGCTGCTACTGGGCATGAGCTACTGGGTGGTGGGAGTGGATGTGGTGCCAATTAAGCAGCTCCTTTGTCCTGGATTGTTTCAAGCTTCTTCGTGTTGTTGGAAATGCACCCATCCAGGCAACTGGGAAGTATTCATCACACTCCTGACTTGTGCCTTGTAGATGGTGGACAGGCTTTGGGGAGTCAAGAGGAGGTGCATACCACAGTACTCCTAGCTTCTGACCTGCTCTTGTGTTTATATGGTGAGTCCAGTTGAGTTTCTGCTTAATAGCAGGTCCCAAGATAGTAGGGCATTCAGTGAAGGCAAATCAAGGCAGGATTTATATAATTAATGATAAGGTCCTGGGTAGTGTTGCTGAACAAAAAAATCTTGGAGTGCAGTTTCATAGTTCCTTGAAAGTGGAGTCTCAGGTCGATAGAATAGTAAAGAAAGCATTTAGTACGCTTTCCTTTATTGGTTAATGTATTGAGTATAGGAGTTTGGTGGTCATGTAGTGGTTGTACAGACATTGGTTAGGTTACTTTTGGAATACTGTGCGCAATTCTGGTCTCCCTCCTATTGGAAGAATGTTGTGAAACTTAAAAAGGTTCAGAAAAAACCAACAAGGATTTACAAGCCGGGGCTGGAGGGTTTCAGGAAGAGGGAGAGGCTGAATAGGCTGTTGTTATTTTCCCTGGAGCATTGGAGGCTGAGAGGTAACCTTATACAGATTTAGAAATATATGAGGGACATGGATAGGGTGAATAGGCATGAACTAAAGGGCATAGGTTTAGAGTGAGGGGGGAAAGACTTAAAAGGGATGTATGGGGCAATTTTTTTTTCACACAAAGGGTAGTATGTGTATGGAATGAGCTGCCAGAGGAAATGGTGGAGGCTGGTACAATTACAACATTTAAAACGCATCTGGATGGGTATAGACCAAGTGCTGGCAAATGGGATTAGATTAATCTAGGATATCTGGTCATCATGGACGAGTCGAACCAAAGGGTCGGTTTCTATGCTTGTACATACCTATGGCTCTAACTTATCATGGCCAATCGACCTAACTTACATACCTTTGGGCTGTGGGAGGAAACCCACACAGACATATGGAGAATGTGCAAATTCCATAAAGCTAGTCAACTGAGGGTAGAATCAAACCAGGGTCTCTGGCACTGTGAGGCAGCAGGGCTAACCACTGAGCCACCTTGCCACCTGTTTACTGAAGTCCTAACTTTAAACTCAAAATATCAGCAAGCAGAGCGGAGGTTCGCCATGTTTTGACTGTAAAAGTCACAACACAGTCAAGCACTGAATGTTCGATTTGGAAGTTGTGTTATAATGCCTGGGAACTTTGCAGTGTCTATGTAATTCATTGTTGAATCAATATTCGACAAAGCAACACCCAAGATAGTGAGCAGAATAGAATCTATTTACTAGTAAACTAACTTAACATTAATATCACTGCTCATGAGTCAGTACACAATTATCTTTGGACAAAGAATTATTATGCAATTACTTCAGGTTCACTTTATTGATTTCTTTCTTGCCCTCAGCTCTTACAGATGTCATAGATCATTTCGTGAATTGTTGAATCATCGACTGTAATTGCTGCCATAAAAATGTTCTTGTTTGCACTGTACATAAGAGTGATGGTTGCTGAAGGTCTCTAGCAGGTTCCAATGGACATATAGATGCGCATAGCTGGCAATGTATAAATCAGGAGCTGTGCTGTTTATCAGAATATTTTAATAACTACTGTTGCTTCCACTTCTAATAAATAAGGCCCCAGACTTAATTGGTGCAAATTTAGACAGAGTGTATTATTTCGAGAATGTGGAAATCAGGCTTCCCCTGGAGGCTGTGGAATTTTACCACAGCAAGTGCCTTATCTGTCCCAAGCAGCTCTCCCACCAGCAAGTCTGCTTGTTGGACAGGCTCGCCTCACTATTAGGCAGGGATGCGGCAGACGAGGCCACAGACCAGATAGCTATGAACTAAGCCGGGCTCACTAAGTTGCAAGGGACAAAAAGGTGAAGGTAGGAAACAAATTATGGTGTAGGAGGTCACCAGCTATCAGGTTGTTCAGATCAGGGGTAAGGGCCACCAGATTCCGGGGGGATTAGGACAGAATCCTTGGATTCCAGGCCTGCATCGTACAATGGGGGACAGGGCAGCAGTCAAGGTTTGCTGGGCTAGGAGGAAATACTGCTGCTCCTTTTGCCCCGAAGCAGCGCTGTCAAAGACATTTGCCTCCAACAAGGAGGCAATAGCCTTCACCTTGCTTTGAATCTCCAAAGATCCGGGAAGGCCTGGCCTGCAGAAGTCTAAAGCTGGAGCCAGATTAAATATCTTGCAAGACGCGCTATGATATTATTCAAATGGCCAAGCTGCCTTTGGGAGCAAGCTAGTTGCACAATTTATGACCTGTTCTGTCCTGTCCCATGTCCATTGAACCTAGAAATGGGAGGTAGGGGACAGGTCTGATTCAAGATGGTTCACATATTAGTAGTATCTTGCCTGACTTCAAACCACTTTTTAAATATAAATGGTGACATTAGCCCAGAGACTCATGTTCCCTGCATTAGTGAATTGGCAAAAAAAAAGTGAACTGAACCCTTACTTACCACAAACTGCATCATGTGGCAGTAAATGAAAGAAGTCAACTTCAGACCTGACGTGAACATGGCTCAAACCTCATACAACTGGAAAACACCAGCAATCATCAACAGGTCTGGCAGCCTCTGTGATAAGGAAACAGTTAAATATTTCAGGTCAGAGACTAACAGGAATTCTGTGTCTCCATTTACAGATACTGCCAGAACCTGCCAAATATTCCTAATACTATATCTTCATTTCAGATTTTCACCATCACCAGTACTGTGCTCTTGGCACAATCTGAAGTGATTGGGAACAAATATGCTTCATCATTCTTTTCTCTGCAAATTGTAGTTTTTTCACTTCACTTTTTACTTTCAAGTGGAAGCCAATCATTCTGCATTGGCACGTTGCTTGTTTCTTTATTTCTCCTGTTACCCTTCAATCTGAAGCAAAAACAGAAATTACAGGCAAAACTCAGCAAGTCTGTCAGCATTTGTGCAGAGAAAGCAGAGTTAATTGGTACCCTTCACTCTGACCTTATACTACCAACTCTTAAATCATTGAAATCACTCTGTTTTCTACCTTATTACAATCTTCGCTTTTCCTGTTCTTCCCCCGCACCCTCCCCCACCCCATCACTTGCTTGAAGCCTATGACATTTTTGAACCTTTCTATTTCTGATAAAATGTCAAACTTTAAAATATTAGGTTTCACAGATGCTGCCCATCTTAGAGTCATAGAGATGTACAGCATGGAAACAGACCCTTCGGTCCAACCTGTCCATGCCGACCAGATATCCCAACCCAATCTAGTCCCATCTGCCAGCACCCGGCCAATATCCCTCCAAACCCTTCCTATTCATAAACCCATCCAAATGCCAAATGTTACAATTGTACCAGCCTCCACCACATCCTCTGGCAGCTCATTCCATACACGTACTACCCTCTGCGTGGAAAAGTTACCCCTTAGGTCTCTTTTATGTCTTTCCCCTCTCACCCTAAACCTACGCCCTCTAGTTCTGGACTCCCCGATCCCAGGGAAAAGACATTGTCTATTTATCCTATCCATGCCCCTCATAATTTTGTAAACCGCTATAAGGTCACCCCTCAGCCTCCAACGTTCCAGGGAAAACAGCCCCAGCCTGTTCAGCCTCTCCCTGTAGCTCAAATCCTTCGACTCTGGTATCCTTGTAAGTCTTTTCTGAACCCTTTCAAGTTTCACAACATCTTTCCGACAGGAAGGAGACCAGAATTGCACGCAATATTCCAACAGTAGCCTAACCAATGTCCTGTACAGCCACAACATGACTTCCCAATTCCTGTACTCAAAACTCTGACCAATAAAGGAAAGCCCACCAAACACCTTCTTCACTATCCTATCTACCTGCAACTCCACTTTCATGGAGCTATGAACCTGTACTCCAAGGTCTCTTTGTTCAGCAACACTCCCTAGGACTTTACCAGTAAGTGTAGAAGTCCTGCTAAGATTTGCTTTCCCAAAATGCAGCACCTCGCATTTATCTGAATTAAACTCCATCTACCACTTCTCAGCCCATTGGCACATCTGGTACAGATCCTGTTGTAATCTGAGGTAACCCTCTTCACTGTCCAGTACACCTCCAATTTTGGTGTCATCTGCAAACTTACTAACTGTACCTCTTATGCTCGCATCCAAATCATTTATGTAAATGACAAAAAGTAGAGGACCCAGCACTGATCCTTGTGGCACTCCACTGGTCACAGGCCTCCAGTCTGAAAAACAACCCTCCACCACCACCCTCTCTCTTCTACCTTTCAGCCAGTTCTGTATCCAAATGGCTAGTTCCCCCTTTATTCTATGAGATCTAACCTTGCTAATCAGTCTCCCATGGGAAACCTTGT
>NC_057727.1:70420570-70433281 GCF_004010195.1 Chiloscyllium plagiosum | reverse complement strand
TTAATATATTTGTAAAAACCCTTTGGATTCTCCTTAATTCTATTTGTCAAAGCTATCTCATGTCCCCGTTTTGCCCTCCTGATTTCCCACTAAAGTATACTCCTACTTCCTTTGTACTCTTGTAAGAATTCACTCGATCTATACCTGACATATGCTTCCTTCTCTTTCTTAACCAAACCCTCAATTTCTTTAGTCATCCAGCATTCCTTATACCTACCAGCCTTCCCTTTCATCCTGACAGGAATGTACTTTCTCTGGATTCTTGTTATCTCATTTCTGAAGGCTTCCCATTTTCCAGCTGTCCCATTACCTGCAAACATCTGCCTCCAATCAGCTTTCGAAAGTTCTGGATCAGTGGTGCTGGAAGAGCACAGCAATTCAGGCAGCATCCGAGGACAGGCAAAATCGACGTTTCGGGCAAAAGCCCTTCATCAGGAATAAAGGCAGAGAGCCTGGAGCGTGGAGAGATAAGCTAGAGGAGGGTGGGGGTGGGGAGAGAGTGGCATAGAGTACAATAGGTCAGTGGGGAAGGAGATGAAGGTGATAGGTCAGGGAGGAGAGGGTGGAGTTCGAAAGTTCTTGCCTAGTGCAGATTAGGTGAATTGGCCTTGCTAAATTGTCCATAGTGATTACTCAGAGTGAAATGGGTCTGGGTGGGTTATTCTTTGGAGGATCGGCGTGAATGACTTGTTGAGTGTTTCTGGCATTTTCTATTTTGTTCATTTAAGATTTAAGCAGGAAATGGCTTGGCAGCCAAAGGGTTACCATAGTACGAACAGGTGATGCCAGAGACTGAATACAAACTGGTTTGATATGCATACACTGAATAAAGTGAAGACACTTTACATGGGTACTCAAAACTGGAATAGAAAGTATTTTAGGGTGTAGACTAAAACTACAGATCATTTGGTATATGGACAAGGAGGCAGAAAGACATGCTCTCTTGGTAGCTGTAATACCTCTCACTTGTCTGTCCACAATGGGGCTTCCATGTCTTAAGTACTTTGTTCCATAGGAGAGTACAGACAATATTAATCCATTTGTTCACTTTATAGATCTGACTCATTGTATTGTAGATGTACAAACTGTTTCCTTCATTTAAATGATCAAATGTGGAATTAAAGATATAGTAGTCGGTTGCAGCATTTCTGATTTTATTTTAGCTGTTCAAACTGTTTTCTTCATACTGCTACATTTGGTTATTGAAACAGAGCAACAGGTAACTTTACTGCTGCCACGTAATACATTGTGATATAAATTGTGATTTTGAAAAAAAATTCCTTGTGGTTCGGCTTGCCATTAATTTTTAAACTAAAAGAGAAAAGGGTAAATTTATACACCATCAGCTCTGACTGTACGCAAGAGAAGCAGAAGTCATGAAATACTGCTGCTGCTGAGTTGACCAAAAAGGTCACCATGCCTCAGACCAGGGGCAAGGCTTTCATTGGCAACTTCAACCAGCACAGGGATTGAATCCATAAAATTGGCATCTCACAGCATTGCAAAGCAACCATCCAAGCTAGCCAATCCACCAGGGTAGTTGTGGCTGCAAATATCACAACATGCTATAAAATGGGGCAGCATACCAAACAAACTAATAGGAAATTGCATACATTTTTTAAAATTTCTGGGGGAAAAAATTGTATTTCTATCCCTTTATCCATAAGATTTTTAGTCAAAACCTCTCCCAAAAATATATTGTTCAGAAATGATTTTAATTAATGCTAGTTCTCCCAAAATTTATTTTAATTACATTCATTTCCATAAAGCTGAATAATTTGAACACCATACACAGTCAGTACAATGAACGCTGTGACATTTAAGCATTTATGCAAGCTCCTGTACTTAAATCCCACATGTATGTCAAGAGGATAGCAAGATTCAGGCTAAAGTGATTTTGTATGCAAGTCAAGTGATTGTAATGAGCAGTGAAAGCCAGCCTGGGAATATAGCTTCAAATAGAACTGGGGCAAGTTGCTGTATCCCTGACCTGACTTAAAAGTTGCTCTTTGAAGGGCAGAGACCAACATTCAGAAATATTAAAATGATTAGCAGTCTGCTCATCAAATGCTAGTCATGCATATTCAATACAGTCCTGCTTTAATATTGTGTATAATGTTTTAATGAGATGTTACTGACATTTCTGGATAAAGCATATGCAAATATGTATTTGTACAATTTAAATTGCTCTCATGTTCTACGATAGATGCTCAACAATAAACATAACATGCACGGAACAGCAAGACTCCACTATTATAGATTTTTTTGTTGAAGGTTGGAGATTATGTTTTTTGCCTGAGGAATCTCTGCTGTAATGGTATCAAGTTCAGGCAAAACAGAGATATGAGATAGCATTGGCAGATAAAGTTAAGGATAATCCAAAGAGTTTTACAAGTGCATTAAGAGCAAAAGAGCAACTGGAGAGAGAATAGGGCCCCTTAACGATCAACGAGGTTGTCTGTGTGTTGAACCTCAGGAGATGGGAGAGATATTAAATGAACATTTTGTGTCAGTTTTTACTGTGGAGAAAGAAATTGAGGCTAGAGAACTCAGGGAAATAAATATTGAAACAGTTGACATTACAAAAGAGGAAATGCTGGAGATCTTAGAAAACATAAAGTTGGATAAATCTCTGGGACGTGATCAAGTGTATCCCAGGAAGTTAGGGAGAAAATTGCATGTCCTCCTGCAGGAATATTTGTCTCATCTACAACCATGTGTGAGGTGCCAGAGGGTGGCTAATATAGTGTCTTTATTTAAGAAGGGATGTAAGGAGAACTACAGACCTGTGAGTATAACATCAGTGGTGGGGGAGTTCTGAAAGATAGGATTTACATGCATTTGGAGAGGCAGGAACTGAATAAGGATAGTCAGCATGGCTTTGTGTGAGGGAAATCATGTCTCACAATCTTGATTATATTTTTTTGATGAAGTAACCAAAAAGATTGAGGGCAGTGCGGGTAGACGTTGTTTACTTAGACTCTAGTAAAGCCTTTGATAAGGTTCAGCATGGTAGACTAATTAGTAAAGTTAGATCACGTGGGATTCTTGGCGAGTTTGCCAATTGGATACAAAATTGGCTTTGTGATAGGAGACAGAGGGTGGTGGTGGAGGGTTGGTTATCAGACTGCAGGTCTGTGACCAGCGATGTTCCACAGGGATTCAAATTGGATCCACGTTTTTTTGTCACTTACATAAATAATTTGGATGAGAATACATGAGGCATGATTCATAGGTTTACGGATGTCACTAGAATTGGTGGTATAGTGGCCAGTGAAGAAGGTTATCAGTAATTATAAAGAGATCTTGATCAATTGGGTTAATGAGCTGAGGAGTGGCAGATGGAGCTTAATTTGGGTAAATGTGAGGTATTGTATTTTGGTAAAACAAACAAGGGCAGGACTTATACAATTAATGGTAGGCCCTGGATAATGTTATAGAACAGGTAAACCTAGGGTGTCAAGTACATAATTCTTTGAAATTTGCATTACAGGTAGACAGGGTAGTTAAGGGGACTTTTAGCATGCTTGTCTTCAGACCTTAGAGTATAGGAGTTGGGATGCCATGTTGAGATTGTACAAGACGTTGGCGAGACTTCTTCTGCAGAACTGTATGCAATTCTGGTCACCATATCATAGGAAGGATATTATTAAACTGGAGAGGATTCAGAAAAGATTTACCAGGGATCTTGCCAGGAAAGGAGGGATTGAGTTATAACAATAGGCTAGGACTTCACCTCTGTTGCATGGGAGATTGAGGGGTGACCTTTCAAGGTTTATAAAATCACGAAGAGCATAGATAAGGTGAAGAGGTAAGGTCTTTTCCCTAAGTTGGGGAAGATCAAAACTAGGGGGCATTTTTTAAAATCTTTCTTCTCTCATTTTAAAAATAAGGACATGAGGGGCAACTTTGTTAAAAAAAACAAAACACATAATGATTAATGTGTGGATTGAACTGCCAGAGGAAGTGGAGAATGCGGGTACAGTTATATTTAAAAAGATATTTGAATACGTACATGAATAGGAAAGGTTTGGAAGGATCTGGGCCAGGAACAGGCAGGTGGGACTAATTTCATTTGGGAATATGGTTGGAAGAGATTAGTTGGACCGAAGGATCTATTTCCATGGCTGTATGATTCCACACTAGCCACAAAGGAATGATAATTTAATTACTTATTACATGTACTTACTCACGGGTCTTTTTAAATGTAACTGTTCCCGCTTTCCCCACTTCCTCTGGCAGTTCAATCCACACACTAACCTGTGTTTTTTTTTAAAAGAAGTTGCCCCTCGTGTCCTTTTTTTAAAATCTTTCTCGTTTCACCTTAAATGACTGGTCCATTTCCAGTCTACTTAATGTTTTTGCATTGTAGTATTTTTCTGATTTCCCCCTTAGTAACTCTTTCAAGCTGGGTGTCCTTGAGATATCTGGTTAGGAAAAAGCAGCAATTTAAGTGTTTATTTTTTAAAGGAATATTGCTTGCTCAGTTGCTGTGCAATGTAATTTGTCATGTTATTAAACAGACCAAAATCAGTTGATTGGCAGCACAACTGCATGAAGCAAAGCATTCATTGTATCTGTCACAAAACCTTCTCTCAGACCTCTGACTCAGTGGGAAATACACAGGAATGATTCAGAGTGACTCACTCAAGTTTGAATCAAACACATTTTGCAAGACTACATCG
This sequence comes from Chiloscyllium plagiosum, assembly GCF_004010195.1. Classification (NCBI taxonomy): domain Eukaryota; kingdom Metazoa; phylum Chordata; class Chondrichthyes; order Orectolobiformes; family Hemiscylliidae; genus Chiloscyllium; species Chiloscyllium plagiosum. The sequence goes on along the minus strand of NC_057727.1, from coordinate 70,428,596 downwards.
TTTACCATCACAGTTCTGTACTCCTGTATTTAAAGGCTTGGTAAATTATCTTGTGAGACAGTTATTGAAGTGACAAGGTCTCGTTTGTGAAGACTTGCCAGGATGCACATGTACACACTCTGCAGGTTGTGTGTTGGTTAACGTGACTTGACCTTTCACTGATGTTAAATTCATGCAATGTGAATGCAGTGTCCAGCCTGAACCTGAACCTGGACCAATGGAGGAAAGTTTGTTTGGGAACATTGTTGGTGTGTACTGGTTGGACAAAAGGGTCTGTTTCTGTGCTCTGTGACTCTATACCAGCAGGTAGCCTCAGTATCTGGAGTTCTGGCACCAGGTTTCATCTGGTGACTGCACTATAGCTGTGACACGAATACAAAAGGGAACACTTGCGGATGAGAATATTGCTGAGGAGAGGATTGCTGCAAATTGCCTCTTGGTCACTAATTACACTTCAAATCTGGGCACAGTTACAGGCTTGGTGAGAAGGCAGGTGGGCTAATGTAGTGTCAATTGGTTCCTGATGAAGAGCTTATGCCCAAAACGTCGATTCTCCTGCCCTTCGGATGCTGCTTTTCCAGCACCACACTCTTGACTCTGACCTCCAGCATCTGCAATCCTCCCTTTCTTCTAGTTGATTTCAACCCTACTGTGAAGCCTCCTCCAAGGACGCCTACCTTGGATAAGTTCTCCTCCTCTCTATGCACATTCCTGATGAAGGGCTTATGCCCAAGACGTCGATTCTCCTGCTCCTCTGATGCTGCCTGACTTGCTGTGCTTTTCCAGCACCACTCTCTCGACTAATGTAGTGTCAAATCTGGTTTTACAAGGTGCTCAAAGTCATGGATCCTTTTCAAACATATCCAACTTCACCAAGGGCTCAAAACTTATCCTGTTGGGTTTCTTTAACCAATCACATTTCGAAATGTGAGGAGGGTTGTCACAAGTGTAGCTGAAATGGAGTTCCATCACACAGAGCAGTGTTGCAAGATAACTGAAATTTCTCCCTGACAACTAGAAAATAAAAGGGTCTAAAATCTGAAACATTACCTGGACACAACCACCCATGTTCTTGGTTCTAGTGACTGCATTTTTGTAAGCTTTCAAAATTCTCTTCGTCTTGAAGGTTCCAATGAATTAGGAAGCTACAATATGTAACACCACTATTGAAGACAGAAAAAGGATAGAAAATCAGGAATCTTTGGATCATATCTGACAGTGGAATAATGCTAGAATCCATTAAAAGAGATTTATAAAATCATAATACAAATATCAGGCAGATTTTACATGGTTTTGAGAAAGAGAAGTCAGATTTTTCAAATTTATTTCAGTCAAGACGGTAGCAAAAAAGTGTGGATAAAAGTGGAAACAATAGATGCAGTATATTTGGATTTCCAAATATATCCAAGAAGATGCTTTATAAAAAAGATTACTGCACAATAGCTCATGGCATTGGGATAATATCTTAGCATAGATAGGAGACTGGCCAACTAACAGGAATCAGAGTTAGGACAAATGGATTGTATTCAGTGTGACAACTAACTACTGGAGTGCTGCAAGGATCAGTGCTCGGGCCATAATTATTTCTAATCTGTATTGATGTTTGGTTAAATTAACAGATGGTATGGTAATCAAATTTGCTGATGATGTAAAAATGGGGAGTGAACTAGTTGTGAGGTGGACAGTGTCGGCAATGAAATACAAATAAGCTGGAGTACAGAAGAAAAAAATGAAGGATAACGTGAGAAAATGTGAGGTTGCTTACGATCAAGGAGAATAAAAAGAGCAGATTATAACAATGGGGAGAGATGACAGACCATTGCAGTACAGAGGGATTTGAGTATCTTGTACACAAAAAACAAAATATTAGTTTGTAGGTATGGCAAATGATTAGGAAAGCAATGGAAATGTTGGCAACTATTGCAAGAGGGCATGGATTACAATAGTAGCAGAACCTTTATCCAGCTATCAAAGGGCATTGTTGAGAGTGTAACCAGAGAACACTACAAAACATTTGTCTTGTGTTGAGAGCAATTTAGAGAATGGCCACTAGGCTGATACCTACATTTATGGGATGGTCTAACAAGGAAAAGGTTGCAGTAGGCACAACTTGCTCATTGGTGCTAGAAGAATGAGAGGAGAGACGATTGAAACACAAGGTTCTGAGGTGGGAGGGTGGGGAGATGTGGGTAGCATGGAGTTTGATAGGATAGATGCTGGGAGGATGTTCCCTTGCGTGGGGGAAATCGGAGACTACAGAATACAATTTGTTATGGACCAGGCCAGACCCCCCTCAAAACATTTCACCCTAACTTTGCTCATTGTTTTAAGCAGGTGCAGCACGGATATTCCAGGAGAGATGTAGCTGGTCAAACAACTTAGTTTTAAACAAAACAGAATTTATTTACGAGATTATCAAATGAAACACAAACAAAAGAGAACAGAATACCAAACAACTTAACATTCCTGAAAACCCAACAGATTATCCCAACTTAATGATGCTGTTCCAAATACTTGAAACATTCCCCATAAACACCCCTTGGCACAAAAGGTAACATCAAACACAGAGTCTCACAGGAGAGAGAGAGAGAGAGAGGGAGATGACAGAGGGACTCCGCATGGAGCCATTTCTTGGACCATCAGCCTCAAACTGAACTGCCAGCTTTCAGTGAACAGCCAGACTGCTAAAACCCTAACCAAACCAAACCAGAGAAAAGCTGAGCTGGGAGAAATGGCCACTCCCTTTTCATTGTACAAGTATTTTTTTTTAAAACTTGAAAGCATTCTTAAGTAGATCAACCCCAGACATTTCAGACTCTGTGTCCTTACGACCTCCTGAAAAAAAGTCAAGACCAACCTAACCTTGTTAAAGGAGCAGCCTCATCATACCACCACACCCCCCCTAAAAAAAAATTAACCGTCAATATCCAAAGATGGCTTTATTTTAAAAACGCTTAATTTTAAACTGTTTGTACTCTACAATGCACATATACATTACACTGATAATAATTATGCAAACATGCACTACTACATCCTGGTTATTTCAGTCTGTTGTACTCGTGCCATTGAACACCTCAGTTTCTCATTCCAGTCGCGATAATGCATTGGCAATCACAAATTTTAAATTGAATGGCTGTAACAAGCTCTATCTAAACAGCCTGGCAATTTTGTCCCTAAATTTCTTCACAAACGTCAATGGGTTATGATCAATGTATGTGATTGTCTCAGATACATTACAGGCAACATAAACATTGAAATGTTGTAACATCAACACCAAGCTCAAAGTCTCCTTCTCTACTGTTGAATATTTCTGCTGATGAATGTCCAATTACCTGGGGAAATACCTGATAGGTTTTTCTATCTTCTCGTCGTCTTCCTGCAAGAGCATAGCACTGACACCAACATCACTTGCATCGATAGCCACCTTGAATGGCTTTGAATAATTAGGTGTGGCTAATACTGGAGCAAAGGTTAACAGGCTGTCAAATGCCTTCTGACAGTCCAATGTCTGCTGAAACCTCTTGTCTTTCTTTAGCAGTTCAGTGAGTAGAATGGCCACACTGCTAAAATTTAGTATGAATTTTCAATAAGATCCACTCAATCCCGGGAAACATAGAACTGCTCTTATTGTCGATGGTATGGGAAACTCCCCAATTACCTTTGTTTTGCATCCTGTGGGGCTATCTGTCCATGTCCAATAACATGACCCAGAAAGGTGACTTGGGTTTTGGCAAATTCACTTTTATCCAGGTTTAACACCAAGCCTGCCTTCCGAAGTCGATCGAACAAGTGTGATAAATGTTGCAAATGTTCCTTCCATGTGTGACTAAAAATCACCAGGTCATCAATATATACGATAAAATTGGGCAGTCTAGCAATGACCTTGGTTAGTCTCTGAAATGTGGCTGGTGCATTTTTCATATAAAATGGCATCATTTTAAACTGATATAGTCTATTCAGTGTTATGAAAGCGAAAACTGTCTTCATTCTCTTGGACAGAGGTACCTGCCAGATCCCCCTGAGCAAGTCCAACTTAGAAATATAAATTGCTTCTCCCACCTTTTCAACACAGTCTTCCTAATGCAGAATTGAATATGCATCAGTCTTGGTAACTGCATTGACTTTGCGATAGTCCACACATAACCATTTAGCTTTGGCACATGACTATGGGTGAGCTCCAGCTTAGTTCAGTTATGCGTTCAATCTCCTTCTGAACCTGTGCCAACGTTAGAGGGTTATGCCTATAAGGATGTTGCTTTATCGGAACAGCATCTCCTATACCTACATCATGCACAATTAGGTTAGTACTTCCCAGCTTATTTCCACATATCTCCCCATGTGATAGGAATAACTCTTTCAGGTTATTTCAATTTTACTCTGGAAGGTAACTCAATCATTGATCCCATTTTTTGACAACTTCCTCACTGTCCAATTTAATTTGAGGAATGTCCAATTCTGAATCTTTTGAATTTGGTTCTTCACTCTGTGTTGCAACCATTAACATGTTCTCCTCTTGTTTTCTTACCCTGTCAAAATACCTTTTCAGCATATTCACATGATACACTCTGAGATTTCTTTCTGCCTGGAGTCCTTATCAAATAGTTCACCTCACTCAATTTCCTATTGACTTGATAAGGTCCACTAAACCTTGCTTTTAAAGGTTCACCTATCACTGGAAGTAACACCAACACCTGATCTCCGATAGCAAAATGGCACGTTTTTGATTTCTTGTCTGTTTCCTGTTACATTGTATATTGTGATACTTTTAAATGCTGTCTCGCCAACACCCCCGCTCTACGTAATCATTCCCTAAAATTTGACACATAATCCAAATACGTGGTCTCTGAGTTATGACTAAACAACTTCTCCTTAATCAATTTTAGCTGTCCTCTCCCTTCATGTCCCAAAACGAATTCAACTGGACTGAATTTGGTCAATTCACTTGGTGCATCTCTGATCTCAAAAGGTACAAACAGCATTCCCTTATCCCAATCATCTGAATAGTCTTGACTATAAGCCCTCAACACGGTCTTTAATGTCTGATGCCACCTCTCTAGCGCTCCCTGTGATTCTAGATGGTATGCAATAGATTTGAATTGTTTAATTCCCAAGTTGTCCATAACTTGCTTAAATAATTTTGATGTAAAGCTTGACCCTTGATCTGATTGTAACTCTGTGGGTAGTCAGTATCTCGTGGAACATTTGAGTAATTCCACTCAATCCTTTTAGCTGTGATATTGTATAATGAAACGGCCTCTGGAAATCTAATGGACACATCCATTATTGTTATCAAATACTGATTTGCACTTTTTGTTTTCGGTAGGGGTCCTAGGCAATCAAATAAGACTCTCATAAAAGGTTCCTCAAATGCAGGAAGAGGTATTAAAGGTATAGGTTTTATTACTGCCTGTGGTTTTCCAATTATCTGACATGTATGGCATGTCTGCCAAAATTCAATCCTTATGCATTCGGGGCCAGTAAAAATGCTTTTGCACTTTAGCTTTAGTTTTTTCTCACTCCCAAATGACTGGTAGCTTGTACACCACTTGCAACATCTCCTTTCTATAACCCACTGGCAATACAATTTGATGAACTTCTGTCCCTTTCTCACTTGTCTGAATAAGTGATGATCTCCATTTTCTCATTAAGACATTTTTTTTAAGATAATAACATTCAGGGATACATTCAGCTTCTTTTTCTGTATATGCCTTTTTGGTACAATTGCTTTAAATTTTCATCTTTCTGCTATAACACGGTTAATTTATCTGAGCTAAAGATGTCTGCCTTGTCATCTCTCTGTTCCTGGTTTATGTCAACCATCTGATCAAACAGGGTCTCAGCTAATTCCACCTCAACTTTATTATCTGTACTCTTTGATCTCTTTTGTTTCAACTGGTGACTTTGTGACCTCGTTACCGCACAGTTGAAACAATTCACTGGTTTATCCTGTTTTCCTACATCTGGCTTCCCAGTGCTTTTCCTAACCCACCAATACGGATTTCATGCAGCCTACTTTATTGCATTGAAAACACTGGAGTTTCTTTAACTTCTCTTTCCCCTTGAAGGGTTTCCTTTCTACCCTGTGGTAAGCTATCCTTATGATCCTCGCTGAGGTCTACCTTTTCCTTTCCACTTAAGGATTTCTCTTTTCCCAAATTTCTATCCCTCATGGATTGAAATTGATTTTTGATTAGATTAGATTAGATTCCCTACCCAGTGTGGAAACAGGCCCTTCGGTTCAACAAGTTCACACCGACCCTCCGAAGAGTAACCCCCCCAGGCCCATTTCTCTCTGACTAATGCACCTCACACCATGGGCTATTTAGCACGGCCAATCCACTTTAACCTACACATCTTTGGACTGTGGGAGGAAACCAGAGGAAATCCATGCAGACACGGGGAGAATGTGCAAACTCCACACAGACAGTCACTCAAGGCTGGAATCGAACTTGGGTCCCTGGTGCTGTGGTCGGCATTGACTGTTTGGGCCGAAGTGTTTGTTTCCATGCTGTATGAGACCATGGTAGTGTTCATTGAGATTTCTACACTTATCTCTCTGGAATAGGTAATTCAACCTATAACTGACCCAATAAGCCACAGAGCAAACACTCAGTTTTAAGTTTTGGAAGCCAAACTTTGATTTATGGACTAACTCATAATCATGAGCCATTTCAGTTGCCATTCTTGCCATTTTAACTCTCTGCTCTTCCACATGAGTTCTCACTACTTCAAGAAGTGAATTTTTGAACTCCGCCAAAATAATTGTCTCTCTCAGAGCATCATCGGTTTGCTCTATTTTTAATGCCCTGATCCACCTATCAAAATTACTTTGCTTGATCCTTTCAAACTTGAGGTACATTTGACCAGGGTCCCTCCTTAGATTCTTGAAACATTATCTGTAGGCTTCAGGCACAAGCTCATATACACTTAAGTTGGCTTTCTTCACCCCCTTATGTCCCTGATATCTCCTCTGCTAGTGATGCTATCACTCGCTCTATCTCCAAGTTTTGTTTGGATGAGCAAAACCCACATGGTCACTGCATTTGTTGAGCCACCTTTTCAAATGTGATGAAAAAGGCTTCCACATCCTTTTCATCAAATGTAGGCAATGCTTGAACATATTTAAATAGTTTCTCACCAGGCCTTTGGCCACCATGGGTTTGCTCATCCTCACTCTCTTCCTCAGTAAGTTTACCTTCAGCCTTCATCTCCATCCTTTTAAGCTGACTTTCCTGACTAAGTGCCAATTTCTGAAGTTCAAATTCCCTCTCTTTCTTCCTTTCCTCCCTCTCCTTTTTTTTCTCTCTTTTTCCTTTTGTTCTGCTAAAACGATTTGTTCTTTTATCTCTGCTTTTAATTGTAATCCAAATAGTTTAATTTCCTTTGCCATTTCCTTTTCTTTTGCCTCTAATTTCATTTTCAATTGAATTTTAGCCATCTCTAAAGATTCTGATTATGTTTCCCAGCAAATTGAAATGCTGAGCTATTGCTGTAATTATCTCTTCTTTCCTCACAGAATAAGGCAGCTCCAACTCCAGCGTATCTGCTAATTCCAGCAGCTTGGCCTTAATCACCTTTTGCAAAACCCCCAAAGTTACTTCTTCCACCCCAGAAAACCCAGAAAAAGCCATTGCTATCCCAAGCACTGTTTAAAACCAACCAAATTCAATACCCAGAACAATAAAAATCACTAATACCTACCACTCACTGCCTTTGAGTCTAACCATCATAATTTCAAATTGGAACTATAGAACAAATCCCACAAAAAGCCCCCAGTCTGTTATTGACCAGGGTAGACGCACTCAAAACATTTCTAGAAAGCAGTTGGTATAACGGCTGCAGAAAGGCAGTTCGAGGGGAATCTGCCTTTGGAGGTAGTATGGGCTGAAGTCAGAAATAGGAAAGGAGCAGTCACCTTGTTGGGTGTTTACTATAGGCCCCCCAATAGCAGCAGAGATGCGGAGAAACAGATTGGGAAACAGATTTTGGAAAGGTGCAGAAGCCACAAGGTAGTAGTCATGGGCGA
>NC_057727.1:70415704-70419002 GCF_004010195.1 Chiloscyllium plagiosum | reverse complement strand
AGGAAAGGTTCCTCAAATGCTGGAATCGGTATTAAAGTTGCAGGTTTTATTACTGCCTGTGTGACATGTTTGAGATGTCTGGCAATATTCAACTACATCTTTGTGTAGTCCAGGCCAATGAAAATAGCTTTGTATTTCAGCCTGTATTGTCCTCACCCCGAAATGATCTCCAGGTGGTCGCTCATGTGTCACTCGCAGCACCTCCTTTCTACACCCAACAGGCAAAACAATTTGATGAATTTCTGTCCACGTCTGACCTGCTTCAGTGTGTGCTGATCTCCATATCCGCATTAAAACATCATTTGTTAAGTAATAACATACAGAAATGCATTCATTTTCTTTCTTGTTAAATATCTTTTGAGATAACTTTTTAACTCCTCATCTTTCTACTGTAAATCAATCGACTTAGCAGAGCTAAAAATACAGACAGATAGGTGGAGTTGTGGACAGTGAGGAGGGCTGTTGTCGGCTGCAGAGGGACTTAGATATGATGCAGAGCTGGGCTGAGGAGTGGCAGATGGAGTTCAACCCTGCCTAGTGTGAGGTTGTCCATTTTGGAAGTACAAATAAGAATGCGGAATACAGGGTTAATGGTAGGGTTCTTAGTCAGGTGGAGGAACAGAGGGATCTTGGGGTCTATGTACATAGATCTTTGAAGGTTGCCACTCAGGTGGATAGAGTTTGTAAGAAGGTCTATGGAGTATTATCGTTCATTAGCAGAGGGATTGAATTCAAGAGTCGTGAAGTGATGTTGCAACTGTACAGGACTTTGGTTAGGCCGCATTTGGAGTACTGTGTGCAGTTCTGGTCGCCTCACTTTAGGAAAGATGTGGGAGCTTTGGAGAGGTTGCAGAGAAGATTTACCAGGATGTTGCCTGGAATGGAGAGGAAGTCGTACGAGGATCGGTTGAGAGTTCTCGGCCTTTTCTCGTTGGAACGGCGAAGGATGAGGGGTGACTTGATAGAGGTTTATAAGATGATCAGAGGAATAGGTAGAGTAGACAGTCAGAAACTTTTTCCCCGGGCACAACCGAGTGTTACAAGGGGACATAAATTTATGGTGAAGGGTGGAAGGTATAGGGGAGATGTCAGGGGTGGGTTCTTTACCCAGAGAGTGGTGGGGGCATGGAATGCGCTGCCTGTGGGAGTGGTAGAGTCAGAATCTTTGGTGACCTTTAAGCGGCAATTGGATAGGTACATGGATGGGTGCTTAAGCGAGGACAAATGTTCGGCACAACATCGTGGGCCGAAGGGCCTGTTCTGTGCTGTATTGTTCTATGTTCTATGTTCTAACTTTGCTCATTGTTTTAAGCAGGTTGAAGTAGATATTCCAGGCGAGATGTAGCTGGTCAAACCACTTAGTTTTAAACAAAACAGAATTTATTTACAAGATTACCGAATGAAACACAAACAAAAGAGAACAGAATACCAAACAACTTAACATTCCTGAAAACCCAACAGATTATCCCAACTTAATGATGCTGTTCCAAATACTTGAAACATTCCCCATAAACACCCCTTGGCACAAAAGGTAAAATCAAACACAGAGTCTCACAGTAGAGAGAGAGAGAGAGGGAAATGGCAGAGGGACACAGCATGTGATACCTTTTTCCACGGAGCTGTTGCTTGGACTAGCAGCCTCAAACTGAACTGCCTGCTTTCAGTGAACAGCCAGACTGCTAAAACCCTAACCAAACCAAACCCAGAGAAAAGCTGAGCTGGGAGAACTGGCCACTCCCCTTTCATTGTACAAGCGTTGTTCTTTTTAAACTTGAAAACTTTCCCAAGTGGATCAGCCCAGATATTTTGGAGTCTGTGACTTTATGACCTTTTGAAAATAAAACCAAGGACATTCTAACCTTGTTAAAAGAGCAGCACCATCAGATTAAAAATAAAACAAAATGTGCCATAGTTGTGAGTATGTTTGCTATGTTGGGAAGTTGATTTTGCAGACGTTTCGTACCCTGTCTAGGTGACCACCTCAGTGCTGTGGAGTCTCTGTGAAGCGCTGCTGTACTGTCTTCTGGAATTTATTTGGTTCCATTCCTGCTGCTTCCAATTGCTGGTTCCAGTTGCTTGTTGAAACAATGTGTCTAAAATGTAAGCCAGAAATGAGGAACTTCTCTCAGAAGGTGGTTGGTCTTTGGAAATTTCTTCTCCAGACAGCATAGAACATAGAACAGTACAACACAGTTCAGGCCCTTTGTCCCTTGATGTTGTGCTGGTTTTCTATCCTACACTAAGATCAGACTAACCTACATACCCTTCATTGTATTATCTTTCATGTGCCTATCCAAGAGTTGCTTAACTGTCCCTAATGTATGCGACTCTACTACCACTGTTGGTAATTCATTCCATGCACCCACCACTCTCTGTGTAAAGAACTAACCTCTTACATCTCCCCAAACCTTCCTCTAATTACCTCAAACTTATGCCACCTGGTGATAAACATTTCCATCAAGGGAAAAAATCTCTAATTATCTGCTCTATCTATGCCTATCAACATCTTGTACACCTCTGTCAAGTCACTTCTCATCCTTGTCTCTCCAATGAGAAAAACCCTAGCTCCCTCAACCTTTCTTCATAAGACATGTCCTCTAGTTCAGGCAACATCCTGGGAAATCTCCTGTGCGCCCTCTCTAAAGCTTCCACATCTTTCCTCTCATGAGGCGACTAGAACTGAAAGCAATATTCCACGTGTGGTCTAACTAGGACTTCATAAGACATGTCCTCTAGTTCAGGCAACATCCTGGGAAATCTCTGTGCGCCCTCTCTAAAGCTTCCACATCTTTCCTCTCATGAGGCGACTAGAACTGAACGCAATATTCCACGTGTGGTCTAACTAGGACTCTATAGAGTTGCAGCATAACCTCACAGCTCTTAAGTTCAATACCCCCGCTCATACACCTTCCAAACAACCCAACAGCATGGGTCGCTACTTTGAGGGATCTATGTATGTGGACTCCACACTGCCAAGAATCCTCCTTTTAACCCTGTATTCTACATTCAAATTCAACCTTCCAAAGTGAATGACTTCACACTTTTCCACGTTGAATTCCATTTACCACTTCTCAGCCCTGCTTTGCATCCTGTCAATGTCCTCTTGCAACCTACAATGGACATCCACACTATTCAGGGAGAAAGTGAGGACTGCAGATGCTGGAGATCAGAGCTGAAAATGTGTTGCTGGAAAAGCGCAGCAGGTCAGGCAGCATCCAAGGAGCAGGAGAATCGATGTTTCGGGCATGAGCCCTTCTTCAGGAATGAGGAAAGTGTGTCCAGGAGGCTAAGATAAAAG
>NC_057727.1:70399928-70415420 GCF_004010195.1 Chiloscyllium plagiosum | reverse complement strand
GCCTATCACCCTCACCTTGTCCTCCTTCCACCTATCACATTTCCAACGCCCCTCCCCCAAGTCCCTCCTCTCTACCTTTTATCTTAGCCTGCTGGACACACTTTCCTCATTCCTGAAGAAGGGCTCATGCCCGAAACGTCTATTCTCCTGCTCCTTGGATGCTGCCTGACCTGCTGAGCTTTTCCAGCAACACATTTTCAGCATCCACACTATTCATAACTCCACCAACTTTCATGTCATCGGTAAACTTACTAATCCACCCTTCCACTTCCACATCCAAGTCATTTATAAAAATCACAAAGAGCAGAGGTCCCTGAACAGATCCCTGCGGAGCACTACTGGTTACCGAACTCCAAGCTGAATACTTTCCATTTACCACCAACCTCTGTCTATGGGTCAGCCAATTTTGTATCCAGACAGCTAAATTTCCCTGTATTCCATGCCTCCTTACTGTCTGAATGAGCTCACCATGAGGAACCTTATCAAATGCCTTGCTAAAATCCATTGACACTACATCCACTGTTCTACCTTCATCAATGTGTTTTGTCACATCATCAAAGAATTCAATAAGGTTTGTGAGGCATGACCTGACCCTCACAAAGTCATGCTGACCATCTCTAATCAAACTATAGTTTCCTAAGTAATCATAAATCCTGTCTGTCAGAATCCTCTCCAATACTTTGCCCACCATTGATGTAAGAGTGACTGATCTGTAATTCCCAGGATTGTCCCTATTCCCTTTCTTGAACAAAGGAGTAACATTTGCCACCCGCCAGTCATCTGGCACTACTCCAGTGGACAGTGTGGACGCAAAGATCATTGCCAAAGGTGCAGCAATCTCTTCCCTCACTTCCTGTAGTAACCTTGGGTATATCCTGTCTGGCCCAAGGGATTGATCTATCCTTATGTTTTTCAAAATTTTCAGCACATCCTCCTTCCAAACATCAACCTGTTCTGGCATATCAGTTTGTTTCACACGGTCCTCAGAACTGTCAATATCCCTCTCAGTAGTGAGCACTAAAGTGAAGTATTCATTAAGGACCTCCCCTACTTCCTCCGACTCCAGGCACAAGTTCCTTCCACTATCCCTGATCCACCCTACCCTCTCCCTGGCCATTCTCTTGTTCCTCATGTAAGTGTAGAATATCTTAGGGCTTCCTGAATCCTACCTGCTAAAGCTTTGTCATGCCCCCTTCTAGCTCTCCTATGTCCATTCTTCCTGGCTACCTTGTAACCCTCTAAAGCACTGTCTGATCCTTGCCTCCTCAACCTTAAGTAAGCTTCCTTCTTCCTCTTGATTAGATGTTCCACATCCCTTTTCACTCAAGGTTCTTTCAACCTACCATTCCTTCCTTGCCTCAGTGGGACAAACTTGTCCAGCACTATCAGCATGGGTCTCCTAAACAACCTCCACATTTCTGTCGTGTATTTCGCTGAGAACCTGTGTTCCCAATTTAGGCGCTCCAGTTCCTACCTAATAGCATTGTAATGCCCCATCGCCCAAGTAAATACTTTCCCATACAATCTGCACCTATCGCTCTCCATGAGCATAATAAATGTCAGGGAGTTGCAATCACTATCACCGAAATGCTCTTCCACCAAGAGATCTGACACCTGGCATGGTTCATTGCCAAGCACCAAATCCAACATGGCTTCTCCTCTTGAGTCAGGAACCCTTCCTGGACACACCTGACAAAAAACTGCTCCATCCAAACTATTTGAACTAAGGAGGTTTCAATCAATATTAGGGAAGTTAAAGTCACCCATGACAACAACGCTGTTACTTCAACACCTTTCCAAAATCTGCCTCCCAATCTGCTCCTCTGTGTCTCTGTTGCTATTGGGGGGCATGTAGAAAACTCTGAATAAAGTGCCTGCTCCTTTCCTGTTTCTGACTTCCACCCATTCTGACTCTGTAGACAAACCCTCCTCGACGACCTCCTTTTCTGCAGCTGTGCTATTAACCCTGATTAGCAATGCCACTGCTCCACCTCTTTTACCTCCCCCATTATTCCTCTTGAAGCATCTAAACCCTGGACCATACAACAACCATTCCTGCCCCTGTGATATCCAAGTCTCTGCAATGGCCACAACATCATAGTTCCAAGTACTAATCCATGCTCTGAGTTTGTCACCCTTATTCTTGATATTTCTTGCATTACAATAGACAGACATCAACCCATCACACTGACTGCACCTTTGCCTTATCAAGTGCCTATCCCTCCTCACAGACTCTCTGCTGTATCTGGCTGCTCACTACCTACTCCATGATCTGATCCGTAGCTCAGGTTCCACACCCCCCCCCCACCCCCGGCCAATCTATTTTAAACCCTCCTGAAGAGACACTGGGTTATTTGAGGCTAGGTGAGACACCTTTTAATCAAGGAGGAAGTAAAGGGTTATGAGTGACAGGCTGTCAAGTGGATCTCAGACCACAATCAGATCGTCAATGATCTTATCGAACAACAGAGCTGGCCTGATGTGCTAATCCTCCTATTACTGATGCAGTAATGGTCATACTCTGAAACATTAAATAAATAGTTTCTCAGACAAATGTAAGCATGGCAATAAAGACCATCATAAAAGAGTTTTAATAATAAATAATAACTGAAACTAGAGCAGTATTGAGGGGGTATTACATTGTCAGAAGTGCCATCCTTCAGATAAGATCTTAACTCAACAAAGCACTATCTTCTTCAAGTATTGTTGGAGGCTAACAGAGTTTTCTCCAGATATCTTGAATTACAACGTTGCACTAACTTCAAAAAATATATCCCCATTCCTGGATGGAACTTATCCCAAACTCTTCATAGATAATGTGACACAAAGGTTAAACTTCAACTGAAGCAAGGATGATGTTGGCGTTCGGAATTTGGCAAGATCAAAAGGGGAGGTTTCCTGCTCTTCAAACACACTTGGCTTAAGTTTAGGGAGTGCTGAAAAATAGTTTCTAAATTAGCTTTAACATTATCGTTCATTGGACTTGCATTCTGCATCAAACAATGTTTTTGGATTAACTCACCAGGACCCCTCCTTTGAGGTTCCTGAGTCAGTCAATGTCACCAGAAACCAGATCATCTGGCTGTGCATTTAAATTGCTGTGCCTTGGAATCTTGCCTTGCTTCAGTTCATGTGTTTGTGTACAAAACAATAGCTCTTACCTTCCAACAAATTTGTTGTATTTGAAGGGCTCTGACTTTTTTGTAAGACATGATAAGTATTGTATTAATGCACATTTCTGGTAATAGGTATCCCCAGAGCCATGAAAGTTCTAATAACATTTCCCCATTCCTTCCAATAGATCAGATATAAATCAAACAGCATGCACAACATTAACTCAATTTCCTCAACAGGGGACACAAAATGAGTGAATGGCATATTTAGAGTAATATCATTAAGTGCTTTTGTAACCATTAGAGGACAACATTACACTAGAAAGTACAAGAAAAATGTTATGAATTATCAGCCAAGTCCTGTTGCAAAGAAAACTTCCCACTGGGTATTTAATCCTTTTCTGAAGTTAAAGCTTCAACATTCTCAGCTGCAATGTTTGAATATTAATTTCTAGTCCTATGTATATTTGTCTTCACTAATGTTTGCAATCTTTATCCTTCCTAGTTCAAAAAGTGGCTGTTATCTGCTGCCCACAGTCCAGTGCAGGCTGGAGGATAGGTACGGTGGCAGACTGTTGGAAGGACCATAATGCTGAACTTTTAAAAATGTCTTTATTTTTCTAAGTTATTCCAAAGATCCTGTACCTCGGTACAGTACCATAAATGGCAATTTTGTAAATGTTTTCCTACACTCACACCAGTACGTAACAAGAACCCTAATTCTAATTCTAGTTCATAAAGGAAACATCCATGTGTCAAGACAATTGCAGAAAAGACAAGTCAAATGTTCATCGTAATTTTGAAATTATCCATAAAGTACTTCCTAATGATAGCACAAGAGCACCGATTGAGTCATTAACAATTATGAACATTGGGCTTCATACATTTTCCTCAATGTCATTAAGAATGTGACATCAGTGTAGTCACTGTAGTCGAGCGAGTCTGAAATTCAGACCGATGAGAATTTGGAATACCAGCTGGTTTCTAAGAAACAAAGACATTAATATATTGTGGACATTGGGATAAACAAACAACTCAACTCTGCATCAGTCAAATGGAACTCACCACGATTGTGTAGTCAGCTCCCACAACATATCTTGGTTTTCATATTCCTCCTTGGGAGCAATTCTAGTTGCCTTGGAGAAGTTGTTAGTGAAAATATTTTCAGAATCACTGCAGTTCACGTGATGTAGATGCTCCCACAATAGATACTGCCATCAGGGAGGGAAGTTCCAGGATTGCAGTGTAGCAGCAACAAAGGAACGCTGCCACAGGCCCATGTCGGGATATTGAAGGGAAACTTGATAATGACATTCCTATGTATGTGTGTCCATTGGAGATGGTGAAGGATGTGGACTGAAGTAGTTTTGGCGAGTTGTTGCAGTACATTGTCTATGATATATCCTGCAGCTACAATATACTAATGGCAAAAGGAATGGATGCTGAGCAGCACCTTTGTGACTTAAAGAATATCTGTGTCAAGGACACACTGACTCCCATTTTCAATAGCAAACACTCAAGTTCATTTAGGTCC
Organism: Chiloscyllium plagiosum; assembly: GCF_004010195.1. Lineage (NCBI taxonomy): Eukaryota > Metazoa > Chordata > Chondrichthyes > Orectolobiformes > Hemiscylliidae > Chiloscyllium > Chiloscyllium plagiosum. The sequence continues at coordinate 70,410,773 of NC_057727.1, read as the reverse complement.
TTACTAAGCATTAATTGATTTGCACTTTCCCAAAATATAAAAGTATTGAGTTGGCTATAAAATCATTTTTGGGCATGAGTTTGTATGATGTGCTATATAAAATCAGTACTTCTTTACTCTGTTGAAGACCGTGTCCAAACTCCAAACTGTATCCCTTATTGAACCAAATGTAAAAGTTGTCCTGTGCCTACTCTCCTTGAATCACCTTCAATGACAGTTACTTGGTGCCACATTAATGGGCTGCAAACTGGATTGAAAGTGTCTAAACCATTTTGTACAGAGAGACTGCAAAAAAATAAAGGAGCGATCATGAGACAGAACTCAATGTGAAACTGTGTCCCAGAGACTAACACTCTGCAACGTCTCATTCTTTTAGCAGTAGCCATCCAGGTAATGGAATGGTTTCCAACACACTCTTACCAGATAAGGTTCCCTGCTAAGGTCTCTTCTCTCCATCATCCTCCATCTTATGATGGCTTGTACTATCTGCGTCCACAGATCATTCTTCCAATGGTGATCAAAGGGGACTGCTCACTAGGCCACCAATATCCGAAAGCAACCACCTTCGGTTTTAAGTAACAGAAAACTACTTCAGTAGCAGTTATGTCATATCATGTAGACTATTCAAGCTTTAGGCTAGCACAGGGAGAGTTCCAACAATGGGCTGAATTGCACTAGCAGCCAGAAATGATGCAGCAACATGCTAGTTCATGTTCCTTTCACGCAATATCGGTACGATATCCTTCACACCTCTAAACCAGCATTCAGCCGTGCATGGGAGATGGACAGGAGGCAAAGGCTCAAAAATGACAACTTTGCCAGATCGATGTTGCACATTATTGGCATCATAAGCTATATCCTGTCTGCGCGTTAGGTGTATGCAAAAACTACTATACCAAAATTCCCATTAGAATTGTGCAGCCACAGCTCACTTTCAACATCTTTAAGCTGAAAAAAGTAGCACAAAGCCCAGCTTCATCTATTCAAGTACTAAATGTGAATGAATAATAGTTACAGGAGTAAGAATACAAATTTCTAAGCTTAAAAAAATACATGGTATGGGCTTGCTTCAGATTGTTTACACTTATTTGTGCATTTGGACTAATGTGGTTGAGAGGAAATTTCAGCTTAAAATCAATTACACACTCACAGAACATTACCTAGGCCATCTATTTTCTGTAATGTATGCAGCAATTTCTTTAAATTAAAAATGTTGTATGCATGGGAATTCATCCAACACTTCGGTTTTGTCAAATCAATTTATTATGAGGATCATCGCTAGAAAAGGGAGACTTGCTTGTGGAGGGCTTTTCACGATCATTGGATTTTTCAAAGTGCTTTAGATCCATTGGAGTTTTTTTTTAAAAAAGCAAGGATGTACCCACAATTCAAATGTAGAAAATACAGCAGAAAGCAAGCGCTCTGCAAACTCCTACAAACAAAATTGTAATAGTGATCAGATAATCAGTGATGATGTTGATTGAGGGATAAATATTGACCACAACACTGAGCATTAATTCCCATGTATTTCTTTGAAAGTGTGCCATGAGGCAAGAAAATAGGTTTGAGCTAAGGCCAAATCGGTAACTTCAGCCTAAATGTTAGCCATAGAGGAGAGCCTCTCTAGAGATACACAGCCATTAAAAATCTTAAACTTCATCCAGGAGGATACGAGTCAGTCAGGCAACATCCAAGGAGCAGGAGAGTCAACACTTCGAGCATTAGGAATTCCTGATGAAGGGCTTTTGCTCGAAACATCAACTCTCCTGCTCCTCGGATGCTGCCTGACCGGCTGTGTTTTCCAGCACCACATTTTGTGACTCTAACCTCCAGCATCTGCAGTCCTCAGTTCCTTCCAGGAAGATACAGAAAGTTTGATCAGATGAGCTAATAAGTGACAAATGGAATTCAATCCAGATAAGCGTGAAATGATGTACTTGTGAAAACAAGGAAAAACGAGGCAAAGGGATACATGAGGAACAGCAGGACCCTAGGAGACATTGGAGGGTTAGAGGAACCTTGATATGCATGTCCACCAGTTCAATATAACACATAGATAATGTGGTTAACCCAGCATAATGTACACTTGCCTTTATTAGCCAAGGAGAAAGTGAGTACTGCAGATGCTGGAGATCAGAGCTGAAATTGTGTTGCTAGAAAAGCACAGCAGGTCAGGCAGCATCCAAGGAGCAGGAGAATCAACGTTTCGGGCATGAGCCTTCCTGAAGAAGGGCTCATGCCTGAAACATCGATTCTCCTGCTCCTTGGATGCTGCCTGACCTGCTGCGCTTTTCCAGCAACACATTTATTAGCCAAGGCAGTGTTTAAGAGCGGGAAGATTATGCTTGGAACTGTATAAAACATTCGTTAGGCCACAACTCAGATATTGTGTGCAGTTCTGGAATCTACATTATCAGAGGTTGGCGCCAGTCCTGGAGGGGGCGCAGACCAGATTTACAAGAATGTTGCCTGGGCCAGAGAGTTTTACTTATGAAGAGAGATTGGACAGACTGGGGGGGCTGGTCTCCTTGGAACAAAGGAGACTGAGGGCAACATGACCAGAGATATATAAAATTATAAGGTGCATAGATAGGGTAAACAGGGGATCAATGACCAGCAACATGGAATTTAAAGGATATTTAGAGTGGATGTGAGGAAAAAGAATTTTCCACCTGAGGAGAGGTGGGAATATGGAACTCAATGCTTGTAAAAAGGATAGTAGAGGCAGAAACCATCATAACATTTAAAGTATTATTTTGATGTGCACTTGTAATGCCAATGATTAAGGCTTTAGGCCCAAAAGCTTGAAAATGGTGGTTGTTTTAGACTAATGCAGACTCAGTGGACTGAAGGGCCACTCTGTGCTGTAGAGAGACATCTGTGACTCTTTGAAATGGAACTCTGGGTTTTGAGATCCAAATTAAACAAGGGTGCAAATTAGACCTGGTAAGAGCAGGTATGAATTCTGTGGATTAATTTGGATAGCCAGAGTTCCCCTCAGATGAAATGAGATATCCATCTGAATTTGGTCCAGGTCACCTATTGGGAATTGTTAATGGTAGACATCGATATGTAAACATCCTTTAAAAGATTCATGCACTCAAATCTAATCAAGCTTATCAGATATATCAAATGGACGAGTCAAAATAAATTGTCAAAACTGTTAATGCACCTATCAAACAAATCTGTTCTGAAGATTTACTGAATGCAAATCTGCTTTCTCTCCACAGGTGCTGCCAGACCTGCTAAGTATTTTCAACAATTTGTTTTTGATTCTGATTTCCAGCATCTGCAGTTCCATGTTTGTTGTTTAGTGATTAGCTGACTGCCACATCTCTTCCAGTAACACCCACCTCGAAGGCCTACTTCTCCCTCCAACATGATTGCCATTTTAATCTTTTTTTTCTTACTCACTGCCCCTCCTGTTAAAGGGTTTCAGCAAAAAAAAAGTGTCGAAAGGACCTTTTCAAGGAGTTGTCAAGGCTTTCAAAAGTCCAGCCCTTTAAATCATTTGAAAACAAAAGTCCAGCTCACTAATAATAAAAAAGAGTTAATAACAAGCCACGTGACAGACATTAGCTTGAAAGTTTGCATTATTGGATAATGCTCAGTGTGTGATTTCTACAGCCAGACATCTATTTTTCAGAGTAGAGTTTCTGTCATTTCACTATTTGATTAATAGCTCAAATAGACTCTGATATGAGAGTATGAATTCCTGTTATAGGGCATTGGGCACTTCAATGAAATGCTTATTGGATTAAGATTTTGTGTCTCAGAAGAAAAATAAATATAGTAGATGGGTTTATAATGAGTGAGATGGATTGGCATGGTAGATGTAAGAGCAAAAGTTGATGGTCAGCAATGTTATGGACCAGACCAAACCCCCTCAAAATATTTTAAGAGAGTAGCATAGAGCCTAATTTTTTTCTTATTTTAAAGGTAGGCAGGAAGTGCATGTTCCAGATGTGATGTGACTGTTCAAACTACTCAATGTTAAGCAAAACATAATTTATTTAAACACTATAGTTAAAATACAAACAAAAGAGAAAGAGGAATTTAGAATAACTTAACTCTATTGGAAAACTTAACCAAATAATAGATACAGTAAATATTACTTACTAACTGCTCCAATATAGTAACATGCCATAAACATATGCCTTGGCAAAAAGATATATTCAGACACAGATTCTTACATGCAGTTTTCCAATGCAGGAGGAAGGAACATTAAAAGAGATTTCAGAGAAAGTAGCAGTTAGTAATTACTTACTGAAGTTGCAACTCTTCTGGTATCCAAACAGCTTCTGATTGCTAAAGCTAAAACCAAAACTAGAAAGCCTGATCTACAAGAACTGGCCACTCCGCCTCATTGTTACAACAGTTTAAAAAATCCTACGGGCCTCGTGTTGTTGACTTAGGGCATCTCTAGTAGTCATTTTGTTACCTCTGTCTTTACAATCTCTCTTAAAAAAAAACCCCAGGGCAAAATACTTTTTTAAAAGCGACAGCATCATCACAGCAGCATGGGTTGACATGAATAAATGGTAAGTTGGCATGGGACTATAAAGAGCTAAGATTGAGTGGACTCATGAACTCTTTCAGAACACACCAGATGGCCTCCTTCTTTAAAGACCGCAATTTCTTTTCCCACGTGGTTGAAGATGCCCTCCATTGCATCTCATCCACATCCCGGCCCTCCGCCCTCAAACCCCACCCCTCCAACCATAATAAGGACAGAACCCACCCGGTACTCACCTTCCACCCTACCAACCTTCGCATAAACCACATCATCCGCCGACATTTCTGCCACCTCCAAACGGACCCCACCACCGGAGATATATTTCCCTCCCCACCTCTTTCCGCTTTCCTCAAAGACCGTTCCTTCCATGACTACCTGGTCAGGTCCACGCCCCCCCCAACAATCCACCCTCCCTTCCTGGCACCTTCCCCTGCCACCACAGGAACTGTAAAACCTGTGCCCACACCTCCATCCAAGGCCCCAAAGGATCCTTCCACATCCATCAAAGTTTCACCTGCACATCCACCAATGTCATTTATTGTATTCGTTGCTCCCGATGCAATCTCCTCTACATTAGGGAGACAGGACGCCTTCTTGCAGAGCACTTTAGGGAACATCTCCGGGACACCCGCACCAATCAACTTCACCACCCCATGGCCCAACATTTCAACTCCCCCTCCCACTCTGCCGAGGACATGCAGGTCCTGGACCTCCTCCACCGCCGCTCCCTCACCACCCGACGCCTGGAGGAAGAACCTATCCGATCCACACTCCTTTCTGACCTATCACCTCCATCCCCACCCCTATCCACTCTTTGCTACCTTCTCCCTAGCCCCACCCACCTTCCATTTATCTCTCCACCCTGGAGGCTCCCTGCTTCCATTCCTGATGAAGGGTTTTTGCCCGAAACGTCGATTTTCCTGCTTTTCGGATGCTGCCTGACCTGCTGTGCTTTTCCAGCACCACTCTGATCTAGACTCTGGTTTCCAACATCTGCAGTGCTCACTTTTGCCTCATGTGCTCTGAGCCAACCAATGCCTCAAGATACGTGGAGATGTGAAGATGGTGAGGGCTGCAAGATTGCTTCATGTTTTGTTCATTTTAGAAGTTTTGGACAGTGCAGGTTCCCCAAGACATGCCTTCCACACCCAATAGCCTCCATGTTTCTTCCATGGTCAGCCACCTGAATTTCTATTCTTGTCTGTTCTCCCCATGAAACACCACGTTCCTCTCCACCCAGATGTCTAGGCAGCCATTTTTAAAGGTGATGTTTGTGAAATCCTACTGTTACTGTGCACCTGACCCAGGAGACAATCTTAGAGGGTCAATGACAGAAGCTTCACTTCACATGCCATAATTTAAAGGTTCCCCATAAATAGCCACAAGAACCTAGATCTAATTGCTTTAAGATATTAGCAAATGAACATTTAACTAAAATATTCAGAATTTTGCTCAGTTTGCTTCTTTAATGGCGATGTAAGGTTGGCTAAGAAATAGGTTGAGCAATTTCTTTAAATAGTGAATAAATACAGTATGAGCACATTACGTATCTGGCAATATCATTGAGATATTTCCAGCCTTGAGAATTTTAATGGCTTTCTCATTTTGCTTTGCAACAAGTCCTTGATTGTACCTCCCTTTCAACACATCCTCAACACAATGTTAGTTATTGCATCAGTGTAACTTCCACTTTGCATAATTTACAGCTACTGAATAGGAACTGCAGTACTGTTGCAGGAAACGCAGTAGTCAATTTGCACCGAATGTCATCATCAAAAAAAATGCAATGAGGCCAGATGGCTTGTCATATTATTGGGAGGGTACAGGGAATCACTGAATTAGGAGAGCAAGTCAGGAAGTTGGAAAGCCACAAAGGGATCAGTTCCATGTTTTACTTCTCTTTCAAGGCACATTGGGGACTCAAGGGTTAAACATTCCACTGCCAAAGACACTTACTGCAGGAGCAATTGGAAGCCTGTCCTCCTACAATATAGACAGAACGCCTCTGTAGGGGGGGAGGCTGACTGTATCCCAGGAGAGGAGTCCAGTGGAGCCACACATGTGGATTTCCCCTGTAGCCTCAGACAGAGGTATTTGCCCTTTCCGGACAAGACTGATAGCCTTGGCCACAACCCTGTTAAACTGCCTCCTGCTCCCATTGTTTTACCTCCCCTCCATATCAGCATAGGTTTGTGAATCCCCCGTTTACAGCAGGCAAAACCCTTCTGCCTTAATCTCTTCCCATCAATATATAATAATGAAGAATCTGATAATCAGTCCCTGTAATCCATTCACACGTTATCACAGGACATCGACATTGACCGGGCTGTGTAAATTCATAGTTGCCTACTTTAAACTATGTGATGACAATCAACCATGTGATTGATAAACATTTTGTTTAATCTCTATAAAAAATACTGTCTTTATGCGTAGGGCAGAGATTCGTGAAGAGGTGTCACTACAAGTAGACCAACAATTACTTCTGTTCACATTGAGAGTCTCTTGCCAGCTGTCCGATAATAAAGCATCTAGTTTTGAGCAGAAAAATATGTCATCCGGATTTGTGGAAAATAAACATCAATACAGCATTGACCAGACTTCAAAACAACCACAGAATATCAGAACACAGTTAGAAAGCAAGATGTTTTCACATGAAGGACAAATATAGACTGGGACACAGGGGAAGTCCAATTCCTCTTTGAGTAGTGTCACAGGATATTTTACATTTTATTTCCTCAATCAAGCATTAACCTCAAAAAACAAGTAAAATAGCCTCTCAGAATCCCAACAGTGTGGAAGCAGGCCTTTCGGCCTATCGGGTCCACACCAAGCCTCCAAACAGCATCCCACCCAGACCCACACCTCCCTACTCTATCTCTGTAACCCTGCATTCCCCATGGCTAATCTGCCTAACCTGCACATTTTGGACTGGGGGAGGTAACTCACACAGACACGGGGAAAACATTCAAACTCTACACAGACAGACAAACCTCTATCCAGTGCCAGTGCTAACCCTTCTGCCACTTTGCCTGTGATGTGTGAGTTGTTGCAAACCATGATCAACAATTCAGTGTCGTACCATTGTCTGTGCTAGGGGACAAAGGTGAAAAAATGGATGGGAAGATTACCACTTCTGATTGTTAAATGATCATTACTCAAAAATGTTGTCTGAGAGGCAGTGTTAGCTGGAAACTTGTGATCAAATAATTATTGATTAACTTGTCAGGCTGTTATGAGAAGTATCTTGAGGCACTATAGGCTCAGCTATTGGAACTGTACTCCAGTATGATTCAGTACCTGTCAGAGGGGAAGGGCTGACAATGGCAGAGTAAACCATCAGATCAAAATATTATACCTTCTAATCATTCCAGCAGTCATTCTCATTTACGACACTGGAGTTTAGGATATGCAAGACAAATGTAAAAGCGTTTGTGGTTATACTAGAGTCATAGAGATGTACAGCACAAAAACAGACCCTTTGGTTCAACTCATCCATGCTGACCAGATATCCTAAACTAATCTGATCCCAAATGCCAGCACTTGGCCCATGTACCAGCTGCCACCACTTCCTCTGGCAGATCATTCCATACACACGCCAGCCTCTGCATGAAAGAAGTTGCCCATTAGGTCCCTTTTAAATTTTTCCCCTCTCATCCAAAACCTATCTCCTGTAGTCTGCTCCCATTCTCTCGCCCAGGGAAAGACCTTGTCTATTTATCCTATCCATGCCCCTCCTGATTTTATAAACCTCTATAAAGGTCACCCCCCCAGCCTCTGCTACTTGAGGGTAAACAGCCCCAGCCTATTCACCCTCTCCCTCTCACTCAAACCCTCCAACTCTGGCAACATCCTTGTAAATCTTTCTGAACCCTTTGGAGATCAGAATTGCATGCAGTATTCCAAATGTGGCCTAACCAACATCCCGTACAGCCACAACATGACCTCCCAACTCCTACATTCAATGCTCTGACCAATAAAGGTAAGCCTTCTTCACTAGCCTATCTACCTGCGACTTCACTTTCAAAGAGCTATGAACCTGCACTCCAAGGTCTCTTTGTTCAGCAACACTCCCCAGGACCTTACCATTAAGTGTATAAGTCTTTCCCTGATTTGCCTTTCCAAAATGCAGCACCTCACATTTATCTAAATTAAACTCCATCTGCCAATCCTCAGCCCATTGGCCCATTTGACCAAGATCCCATTGTACTCTGAGGAAACTAACAGGATAGCAAGAAGTAGGACCCTTTCCTGAAGAAGGGCTTATGCCCGAAACATCGATTCTCCTGTTCCTTGGATGCTGCCTGACCTGCTGCGCTTCCAGCAACACATTTTCAGCTCCTGTGGATATACCTTGAAAAGCAAATTCTTTTACACAATGCAGACCTTAGAAATGTAAATGAAGTTTAAGTCTTGTGATAAGGCAGTGCTTGCACAACCAGTGGAAATGGTCTGCAGCAAGTCAGCAGATTGGGATCTACCAAGTTACTATGAGAGCAAGCACCAAACAGGTGCCAGACAAATACACAATATGAACACTTGGTTGGAATGTAAGATGTTGTATCTTCAAAGCACTTCAAACATTGACTGGAAACTGCTGCCATTCTTATACTTCATCACTTTGGAGCATTGGAAATAATTCTGAAGAGTTAATTCAAGGCCTCTGCCGAACGAGGATGTGCTAACAATTTGATGTATAAATGATTTAAAGACCCTCAGGGCACTGGTAAATTGCACTGAGAGAAAGAGCTCTCAGTGAGGCAGTTATCTGTGTTGTGTGCGATGCAATATGGAAGTGCAAGAGATATCAAAAGACAAGAGTTTCATTAACAAATCCAAAACGTTCTGAAGTAAAAGCAGAAAAAACTGGAAATACTCAGAAAGCAAGTGTGAAGGGAGGAACAAACTAAAGGGCAGATTCTTTGAGGGGTCTGAGTGTCAAGGGCTATGGCAAGATTTGTGTCAGAATTGAGCAGGAAGTTCAAAGCCAATCTCATTGTCAAGGTCTCAGAGCTCCCATTCTGCAACCTCAGAGCTGAGGTCTGGTGCTGACTGGAGGCTAGGAGCCAGCATGGGCTGGGTTGGAAGACCGTTGTTCTCAACTTCTTTTTTCCCAATTTATAATTTGCTCCCAAAATCTACAATGCTGGATTTTTTACTTCTCTATGTTTCTAAGAATTGTAACCGAAGATGCTGTACCAAGGGATCTTTCTACCCAAGATGGCACCGTAAGCAGTGACTTGGACACTTTTCTCTTTTCATTTGAGTATATATGACAATGAAGCTAATCTTCATTCTAATCCTTTTTTTCTTTCTACAAGCAGCTTGGAGAGAGTTTCTTGCTAGGCAGAACTCAGTTGCCATTTATGGGGATTATTGCTTGTTAAAATGCCTCAAAAGACCCAACTCCCCTCATTAACGTCCAACTTCTTATATTACCAAAGTCACCAAACAGGGTAGGCATCAAGAACACAACATGGAAGCCAGAACGGGCACCTGGAGCTATGTCGCTGCTAACACCAAGTGTTCGCTATGTTGTCGCCAACCGACCTTCAGCCCAGGGCACACACCACGGACACCAGCAACTCACACACACACACACACACTTGCCAACCCTTCATGTTCATTATACTGCTGCTCAGGAAGCACAAACTTGCAACGCAGGGCGCATTGGCAATCAATATCAGAAGGCCGCAGCGGGGATACTTTCTGAAGCTTCAGCAGTGCCAGAGGGAGCAGTGGATGCTATGGAGGAATAGACAATAGACAATAGGTGCAGGAGTAGGCCATTCTGCCCTTCGAGCCTGCACCACCGTTCAATATGATCATGGCTGATCATCCTTAATCAGTATCCCGTTCCTGCCTTTTCTCCATAACCTTTGATTCCACTATCCTTGAGAGCTCTATCCAATGCTTTCTTAAATGAATCCAGAGACTGGGCCTCCACTGCCCTCTGGGGCAGAGCATTCCACACAGCCACCACTCTCTGGGTGAAGAAATTTCTCCTCATCTCTGTCCTAAATGGTCGACCCCGTATTTTTAAGCTGTGTCCTCTGGTTCGGGACTCACCCATCAGTGGAAACTTGTTTACTGCCGCCAGAGTGTCCAATCCTTTAATAATCTTAAATATCTCAATCAGATCCCCTCTCAGTCTTCTAAACTCAAGGTTATACAAGCCCAGTTGCTCCAGTCTTTCAGTGTAAGGTAATCCCGCCATACCGGGAATTGACCTCGTGAACCTACGCTGCACTCCCTCAATAGCCAGAATGTCTTTCCTCAAATCTGGAGACCAGAACTGTACACAGTACTCCAGGTATGGTCTCACCAGGGCC
>NC_057727.1:70328495-70398140 GCF_004010195.1 Chiloscyllium plagiosum | reverse complement strand
ACCCCTGCCTCCTCCTAGGATCTTTCTTCCTTTTTGGAATGAACTGATCCTGCATCTTCTGCATTATACAGAGAAATATCTGCCATTGTTCCTCCACTGTCATCCCTGCTAAGGTATTGCACCATTGAACTTTGGCCAGCTCCTCTCTCATAGCTCCATAGTTCCCTTTATTCAACTGAAATATTGTCACTTCCAATTGTACCCTCTCCTTTCAAATTGCAGATTGAAGCTTATTGTATTATGGTCACTACTTCCCAATGGCTCATTGTACCCTCTCCCTCTCAAATTGCAGATTGAAGCTTATTGTATTATGGTCACTACTTCCCAATGGTTCCTTCACTTCGAGGTCCCTGACCAATTCTGGTTCGTTGCACAATACCCGATCCAGAATTGCGTTCTCCCTGGTCGGCTCCAGCACCAGCTGTTCTAAGAATCCATCTTGGAGGCACTCCACAAAGTCTCTTTCTTGAGGTCCAATACCATCCTGATTCTCCCAGTCTACCTGCATGTTGAAATCCCCCATAACTGCTGTAGTAAATCTTTGCGACAGGCCAATTTCAGCTCCTGAATCAACTTACATCCGACATCCAGACTACTGTTTGGGAGCCTATAGATAACTCCCAAGAGGGTCTTTTTACCCTTAGTATTTCTCAGCTCTATCCACACTGACTCTACATCCCCTGACTCTAAGTCCCCCCGCACAAGGGACTGAATATCATCCCTTACCAACACGGCCACCCCACCCCCTCTGCCCGTCAGTCTGTCCTTACAATAACACGTGTATCATTGAATATTCATTTCCCAGGCCCTGTCCACTTGAAGCAACGTCTCAGTTATCCCCACAATATCGTATCTGCCAATTTCCAAAAGAGCCTTAAGCTCATCTATCTTATTTCTAATGCTTCGTGCATTCATGTATAGTATTTTTAATTTGTTACTGCCCTCACCCTTCCCATCAACTCCTATTTCACTCAACCTTACAGCATGATCCCTTTCTGAGTTTTCTGCCTCATTGATATAGTTGCCTTTCTTGACTTCTCTTGTTCTAACTTTCCCTCCAATTTCCTTCTTAAACATCCAGTTTGTCCCCTCCCCCCGCCCCCCGCTACTTAGTTTAAACATAGCTGTGTTGCAGTAGCAAACCTGTCTGCCAGAGTGCTGGTCCCTAACCTATTAAGGTGCAAACCGTCTCTCTTGTACAATTTATGCTTACCACAAAACATACCCCAGTGATCCAAGAATTTAAATCCTTGCTTCCTGCACCAGTTCCCCAGCCACACATTCAAGTCCGTTAGCTCAGGAGAAAGCTCAGAATTGTCATCTCAGGCTATTCATAGAGGGGCTGTGGAGGGTTCCATCTCCACGAAGCCTGCAGCCTGCCCCCACAATCAAAATCCTCTCTGCTGCCGGCAAAATGCTGACCCCCTCATGCTCGAAAAACCTGGATGTGCATCTCAAAATCAAAAGCCTGGAAAGGTGGCCAGGAGAGCATTGGGAGAAACATGATTCAAGATGGGAGTAGAGCGGACAAGGATCTCAGCAGAGAAACACAGCTGAGTCAGACAATGTTACTGGGGTGGAATTAGCCAGTCATGGCGAGGGAGAGGATATGGGCTATGAGTTCCATCCTGGATGAAACAAAGAAAAAAATCCTGTCTTTTTTCTTCTTAGATAGGGTCGACAGTGAGAATCTTTTTCCACGTATGGAGTCAGCTATTACAAGGGAGCATAGCTTTAAATTAAGGGGGGGTAGGTATAGGACAGATGTTAGGGGTAGGTTCTTTACTCAGCGAGTCGTGAGTTCATGGAATGCCCTGCCAGTAGCAGTGGTGGACTCTCCCTCAATATGTGCATTTAAGCGGGCATTGGATAGGCATATGGAGTATAGTGGGCTAGTGTAGGTTAGGTGGGCTTGGATCGGCGCAACATCGAGGGCCGAAGGGCCTGTACTGCGCTGTATTCTTCTATGTTCTATGTTCTCGAAATCCCACTGGTTTTTAGCTGTCCAAACGTCAAACTGTCAGAGCCTTTGGTAGAATTTTCTAGATAAGTAGAAAAGAGTTTGTGCACACATGTATGGAATCGCCTGAAAATCAGCACAGCTTGGGATCCTGACATTATCCCACCCTCTGTGGCTTACTGTGAGGGAAATGGTTCCAAGTCAAACCAAGAATGTCCCTGGGTATGATTGGAATCTAATTGAGCTACTTAAAGTGTTTTTTTTTTAAATAAAGAGATTCCTCCGTTCCCCAAAATGCACTGATTAAACATCATTTGCAGCTCCATAGCAACACTGCTGTGAGTGAAATTAAGACGAGGGGTGGGCTTTAGTCCGACTGAAGAGCTCTAGGTTTCGCACAAAAGGTTTCAAAAAGGATCGCTCTGCGCAAGCTCTTGTGCGGCATTTCAGAAATCTTCAACTGCAGGTACCTGCCTTCAACATAGCATGAGTGTGACTTCTGCAGCTTGCACCTGAGATGAGGGACAAGAGGGTAGTATATGGAGATTCATGTAAATGATGATGCTGTAACTTTATCATGAGTCTCACATCAGAAAGAGAGAAGACAGCAGGCAAGAATTAGCAGGTGAAGAAATGTCTCAGACAGTGCGCTAGAGAGTTGGACTGAATCAGCTGTGTACAGCTATAAACAAAACTGTGTTACAGAACATAAGGAGATGAAGAGCCTTATATAGTGATAAGGAGCAGCAGCCTCAGTGACTATGTGCTGCCTGAGATATTCCTGACGGATCATTTCAATGAGTAAGCAGCGGATTGGTTTGAAGCACAAGTATGTTGGTGCCTGAAGAAAATAACCTCCACATCTACTGGGGTGTGAAGTTTAAAAAACAAAGCCCAAAGCTGAAAAAGGGATTCTTCAAAGGCAGGAGAGGACCTCAGAAGGCTTTTACTAAAGAGATACACAGCAGGAAGACTGAATAGCAAACAATGAATGCTACAAAGCCTAGCTACGAACCGTGACTACTTTGAAGAGGAAAAATACAAACAGGAAGGCAAATGCCCATGTACTCAACCAGGTTAACAAAGTGCAATAGTTTATATGAATGGCAGGTTCAGTACACAGTTTACTATCACCTCAACCATTCCATAATGAGAGGCCCACAATGAAGCCAAACACAGGTAGTTTCAGCTCCACATAACAGCTTCAGGCTTATCCACAAAACACTCTAACCTAGACTCTGCAGTACCCACGTCTGCCATTCATATAAACTACCATCAAATCTTTGTGTGCTGTAGGTCCAACCGTTGCTGCTCTGATAAGACTGCATGGAAGGAAATATTCCGAAGTATTAATCAAAGCATTGGACACATACATTAGCCCCTAAAGAAATTTAGTAACAGGACAGACAAGATTTAACCAGAAAAATCAATAGACATAAATGGATTTACATTATCTACTTGGATTTGTTTCAGATTCAGAATTTACAAAGATGAATTAAATGCTATATAGGTGGCAGTGTGATGGATGAATGATTAGACTTTCTTCAATCCAATCAGGATTGAATTTTGGAACAGGCTATTGAATTTACTACACAGGTGGAAATCAGGGCCCACGATCCAGTTAGTACCCTGAAGAAACATCAGGGATGCATCTAACATGATTAGATTCCCTACAGTATGGAAACAGGCCCTTCGGCTCAACAAGTCCACACCGACCCTCCAAAGAGCAACCCACTTAGACCCATTCCCCTATATTTACCCCTGACTAACGCACCTAACACTATGGGCAATTTAGCATGGCCAATTCACCTGACCCGCACATCTTTGTGATGTGGGAGGAAACCGGAGCACCTGGAGGAAACCCATGCAGGCACTGGGAGAATGTGCAAACTCCACACAGACAGTCACTCGAGGCTGGAATTGAAGCTGGGACCCTGGTGCTGTGAGGCAGCAATGCTTACCACTGAGCCACTCATGGTCAGATGGTAGTCACAAAAATAGCATTATTATCCCCTTGAAGGTCTGCCAGTAGGAAAAAAAAGCAGAAATAAATAACCTATGAAAAGGTCGGCATAGATTTAAGCTGAGAAGGTAAAGATTTAAAAGGGACCTCAGGGGCAACTTTTCTATGCAGAAACTGGTACATGTATGGAATGAGGGAGGAGTGGAGGCTGGTACAATTACAGCATTTAAAAGGTATCTGGATGGGTGTATGAATAGGAAGGGTTTCGAGGGATATGGACCAACTGCTGGCAAATGGGACGAGATTAATTTAGAATATCTGGTTGGCATTGACGAGTTGGACTGAAGGGTCTGTTTCTGTGCTGTACATCTCTATGGTTCCACTTCGATGCCCAAGATCTGGCTCTCAATGGAATCACAACTGCAGTGAATGTCCAGTAGGGGGAGCTGAATGCTAAGTGAGACCAATTGGGTCATTTTTTTGAAAATATTGCCAGTCATCATCCCAAACCAAAAAAGATCCTGCAAGAGGAAAGTCTCCAGAGAACTGGAAATCTTGCAACAGAAAGAAAAAGGGTAAAGGTAACATTTCGAGAAGATGTCAGAAAGTTGAAACAGATTCTAGACCATCAATTTGCAGGGACTGGGTTTGGAAAAATAACTTAAATTCAACACAGAAGCAGATGTTGTTTCAATATCAGACAGCATGCCATGGATAAATTGAAAGAGTTAGACCAGCAAACATAAAACTCCAAAATTAAGAGTTACAAATCTTCATGTTCAAGGGCAAGGTACCCCAAAACAGACTCACAAACAGAAATCAGAATCTCATTGTTGAGGTGAAGCATATATGTATCACTCTGCACGATGGTGTGAAAGCTACCTCAGCTTGTAAGTTTTTGAACTCTCCTCATCCTCTAATGAGGAAAGTCAAATCTCAGTTAGACAGTATGATTGAAACAAGTGTCATATCACCAGTGACAGAAATGGTGCTAGACAACCGATCCCAAAACAAAGCGCAGAACTAAGATGGTGTCTGGATCGCTCTTTGAAACAGTGAAGGGGAAAATTCATCCCATTTCATCCATCGACAATGGATTGACGAAATTGGAAGAGCATGTTTTTTCACAGAATTAAATGGTGACAGTGGATTCTGACAGATACTCTTGGAGCAAGGATCAAAACTTACTGACATTTATAACACCATTCAGGCAGTATTTCACCAGTAAGAGAAAGCAACAGTCTAAAATGAGCACATGAATGTGATGCTTTAGACACTACGAGAGAGCGCAGTATTTGGTAACCTATTTATATGCCAATAAAAAGGATATTGTAGTAAATAAGGAGTTGAAGAGCTTCACTTAGAAATAGAGAAACAAACAGCCTCAAGGACATTGTACATGAGAGGATCGATAGACCAGAGTTACTCTGGACCAAGATCTCAATATGTACACAGAGTGTTAATATGATTCTATGACAAAGCAAATAGCAAAGGCCACACTATAACCAACAGCATCAGCAGCAGGATTAATGTGAGCACTCTGACCCAAGGCAATTCAGTAGGAAGTGAAAAGTTAGACAAGAAGCCTACTTTGATGTCGACAGCATCTTGAAACAGGCAAAGGTGGATAAATCCCCAGGACCTGATCAGGTGTACCCGAGAACTCTGTGGGAAGCTAGAGAAGTGATTGCTGGGCCTCTTGCTGAGATACTTGTATCATCGATAGTCACAGGTGAGGTGCCGGAAGACTGGAGGTTGGCTAACGTGGTGCCACTGTTTACTAAGAGTGGTAAGGACAAGCCAGGGAACTATAGACCAGTGAGCCTGACCTCGATGGTGGGCAAGTTGTTGGAGAGAATCCTGAGGGACAGGATGCACATGTATTTGGAAAGGCAAGGACTGATTAGGGATAGTCAACATGGCTTTGTGCGTGGGAAATCATGTCTCACAAACTTGATTGAGTTTTTTGAAGAAATAACAAAGAAGATTTATGAAGGCAGAGCAGTAGATGTGATCTATATGGACTTCAGTAAGGCGTTCGACAAGGTTCCCCATGGGAGATTGATTAGCAAGGTTAGATCTCATTGAACACAGAGAGAACTAGCCATTTGGGTACAGAAGTGGCTCAAAGGTAGAAGACAGAGGGTGGTGGTGGAGGGTTGTTTTTCGGACTGGAGGCCTGTGACCAGTGGAGTGCCACAAGGATCGGTCATTTTGTCATTTACATAAATGATTTGGATGTGAGCATAAGAGGTACAGTTAGTAAGTTTGCAGATGACACCAAAATTGGAGGTGTAGTGGACAGCAAAGAGGGTTACCTCAGATTACAACAGGATCTGGACCAGATGGGCCAATGGGCTGAGAAGTGGCAGATGGAGTTTAATTCAAATAGATGTGAGGTGCTGCATTTTGGGAAAGCAAATCTGAGCAGGACTTCGACACTTAATGGTAAGGTCCTAGGAAGTGTTGCTGAACAAAGAGACCTTGGAGTGCAGGCTCATAGCTCTTTGAAAGTGGAGTCGCAGGATAGTGAAGTCCGCGTTTGGTATGCTTTCATTTGTTGGTCAGAGTATTGAGTACGGGAGTTGAGAGATCCTGTTGCAGCTGTACAGGACATTGGTTAGACCACTGTTGGAATATTGCATGCAATTCTGGTCTCCTTCGTATCAGAAAGATGTTGTGAAACTTGAAAGGGTTCAGAAAAGATTTCCAAGGATGTTGCCAGGGTTGGAAGATTTGAGCTATAAGGAGAGGCTGAACAGGCTGGGACTGTTTTCCCTGGAGCGTCAGGGGCTGAGGAGTGACCTTATAGAGGTTTACAAAATTGTGAGGGGCATGGATAGGGTAAATAGGCAAAGTCTTTTCCCTGGGATCGGGGAGTCTAGAACTAGAGGGCATAGGTTTAGGGTGAGAGAGGAAAGATATAAAAGAGACCTAAGGGGCAACTTTTTCACATAGAGGGTGGTACGTGTATGGAATGAGCGGGTGCTGGCAGGTGGGACTAGATTGGGTTGGGATATCTGGTCAGCATGAACAGGTTGGACCGAAAGGTCTGTTTCCAAGCTGTACATCTCTATGACTCTATCTCGCTCCATCTTTTATGCTTTTGACAAACAAAGTGCAGGGAAATTCTCACTGGATAGGTTGCCAATTGAAGGGGATTACTGATCGTTAAGTGCCTTGGTAATGGCCTAACTCATCTCACCAACATTCAACTTTCTGTCTTCCTAAACTTGTCAAGCAAGCCAAAATTGGAGACAACATGACATGGAAATCAGAGCAGGTACGTGGCAAATTCAGCACACTGCTTGTGCCAAAAGGACGTTTCATGTTGGCGCTCGATGTCCAAAATCTCTAGGCATGCTGCACAAGTACTCACCTTCATGCACTTCATGTGCTTGGACACTGGCACAAAGTGTCGGCCTCCACTTATAGAATTAGTTAGATTCCCTACAGTATGGAAACCAGCCCCCAACAAATCCACACCAACCCTCCGAAGAGCAACCCATCCAGACCCACTCCACACTTACCCTGACTAATGCACCTAACACTATGGGCAATTTAGCATGGCCAATTCACCTGACCTGCACATCTTTGGATTGTGGCAGGAAATCGGAGGACCTGGAGGAAACCCATGCAGACACGGGAAGAATGTGCAAACTCCACACAGACAGTCGCCTGAAATGGGAATCAAACCTGGGTCCCTGATGCTGAGAGGCAGCAGTGCTAACAACTGAGCCACCGTGCCACTCTACTTGCAGCAGTAACGATATTGCAATAAGAGTACTGTGCTTTCAGGGGGACACACCCAGCTCAGGAACCAGAGTAGGCTGCATCACTTGTAGTGCTCACTCACAGAGTCTACTTGATTGCTCACAGCATCCTTGTATTGCCTCATTCTGCCAATGTGCACTTATCCCTCTGCACCAGAGCCACAGGGTCATATATTACTTCCATTTCACCATGTCATTTAGAGCATGGGAAGCTGGTCATGGTTGTTACCATGTCTCCATCAACGTGAGGAGAGTAGCCTTAGTCAAGATACTTGGAGGGTCGGTCTCAGATAGCAAACCTGGGGCTTGGACATGGTCAGACAGAATCAGAAGCCAAAAGCCAGACAGCTACCAGCCACTGTGCCCCTTTCTGCCCTATTGCAGGCTGTTTCCCTCCTGGAATGATGGGGAGGCAGGAATTAAGGGTGATGAAAGCAGGTGGCACAGCTACTACTATTGGTGCAGGTAGGAGTTGTCCTGAACAAGTGAGTAAATAGGAAGTGCAGAGGGCATGCACGGCTGGGGATAGGGCAAGTGGGAAAGATTTTTCAGGAAACAGAGTGATAGAGCCTGAGGTTTCATGGGAGGTGGGCACAGATACTCACCTACCACACCTACGGCACCCATGCAGGGGCAGCTCCAGTCTGAAATGCTTCTCTTGGTACACAACAGGCTTTTGAAGATCATGCAGACACAGGATGTTGGTTAATTGTGGGATATCTACAGAGTGGCAAGTTGTGCTGGGAATGGCGCAAAGTAAGATGAGACTGGGAAATCAGATAGTAGTGGTGCCCCCAGAGGCAGGATGGGTAATTAATAGTTTCGGTAGGATATGGCAAGGAAACAATAGATATCATGATAAAGAGCCCTCAAATTAAAAACTGAATGCAACTCGCACTCAGCTTAAAACAAATTAAGGCTCAAATCTATATGTCTTAGCACAATTGAGGCTAAAACAATTGTGTTATTAAATCTAATTATTGATCAGTTGACAGAATTTTAACTGAAGTGAACCATGCCCCAAAGCATTGTCCAATCAGCTACTTGATTCATTCCTTGAATTTTGTGCACAAATTCAGGTTTTCAAAGTCAATTTCCTCACAGCGCCAGAGACCCGGGTTCAATTCCAGTCACAGGCGACTGTCTGTGTGGAGTTTGCACATTCTCCCCGTGTCTGCGTGGGTTTCCTCCAGGTGCTCCAGTTTCCTCCCACAGTCCAAAGATGTGCAGGTCAGGTGAATTGGCCACGCTAAATTGGCCGTAGTGTTCGGGGATGTGTAGGTTAAGCGGGTTACACATGGTAAAAACCATATGTGGGAGATGGGTTCAGATGGTTGGCGCAGACTTGTTGGACTGAACAGCCTGCACTGCAGGGATTTCGATTCTATAACAACATTTTGTAAAAGTCCTAGTGCACTGATGCCATCTAGTGTGCACATCTGGAGAGCAATGCCATTTTGCCACAAGATAATATACTGTACTTCAAATGCTGTTAAAGGCACACTTCTGATGAAGTCACTAAATTTGCCTTAAACTTTTAACAAAGTCCTGTGAGTTTACACCAGTGTCTATGCAAGCCCCTTTCCCCACATACCTTAATAACCCTGAGTATCTTTTATTTTAAAGGATAAATGGTTTCCTGTTGTGCATATGAGACATGAGGTTTAGCTTGACTTGTCTATACAAAATTCTTATATTGCTATATTGTGGCACAGACATTTTGGATGATCTTTATGACCAAGAGTCTAATGTCTTGTGCATTGCAAATTGAACAGTAACCATTTCCTTGAATCTTTAAATGGAAGTGGAGGACTGTGGAAAAGAGCAATGGAATGGAAGTCAAGTCTCCATCTTGCCAGGAACACTTGCACTTGGACATAGACTTGGTGTTCTGGAGCACCATGGTCTAGGAATCCTGGATGATCCTGCAAAATAATTGGCTGACAGACTATAACTTTACACATTATTGAAGAGTGTTAAACTAAACCAACAACGTTTTCACTTGGGCTCTTGAAAATACCCATTACCAAACCAGGTATTCTACACACAAACACACACACAGTTCAATTCTGATCCAGGGAGCAGACAATGAGACAGCTTAGTAGAAATCTCGAACCAAAAAAGGGAGTGAATAGCCTATTCCCAATATTAATAAATGTTAATACATTTTACGTATCAAGTATATGCTCTGCAAGACTCAGTCAACTCCCTTCTAGAAGTCAGATATAACAATCTCGGCCTGTAGATTACACTGCCCTCCCGCATTCCCCTCTTGCCATAATGTGGATTATTGCTGAATGATTTGCGCCTCTGGAGACCACACAGTTAGAGAAAAATGCATGCACTTCACAGGCTTTGCCAGTTTGTAGCGCTGTGTTTCAGTTTGGTTCAGATGGACAGTCCTTGCAGGGTCAAGTTAGTTGTGTGGCGGCAATGCATGTAAGTTAAGAATTATACCCGCACTGATGTGTGAAGCCAGCGTGGAGGGGACTAGAATCAAAAACATCAAGAGGCTATTCAGCCTATGATACCCATAAAGGACTCTTTGCAAAGGCAACTCACTCCTGTGCAAGCCTGCAGCTTATCTAATAGGATGAAAATGTTGCCCGACATCCAATACTCGAGAGAGGCAAGCCGAGCAGGGATTTCAACAACAAATTACAAACTACAGAAGGGACCTCCCCTGCCTCCACAATCAGTAGCAGCAGCAACACCACTCTGTATGCTCCATAGGCTGACCTGCAGTGTGACCAGCAGCAGAGCAACATTACAAGCAGCAAAGGTGAAACAGTAATAATAATCCATGAATCTGGACCATCCCAAAAGAAACCAAAAATGTACACCTTTCATGCAGGGTGGGAAAACTGAATTTCTGCTCACAACTGTAAAAGATAAAACACATT
Source organism: Chiloscyllium plagiosum (assembly GCF_004010195.1). Taxonomy (NCBI): domain Eukaryota; kingdom Metazoa; phylum Chordata; class Chondrichthyes; order Orectolobiformes; family Hemiscylliidae; genus Chiloscyllium; species Chiloscyllium plagiosum. The sequence continues at coordinate 70,387,541 of NC_057727.1, read as the reverse complement.
TGCTTGATATCATGGAATCCCTACAGTGTGGAAACTGGCCATTCACCCCATCAAGTCCACAGTGACCCTCCAAAGAGCAGCCTGTTCAGACCCATCCCCCACTACCCTATCCCTGTAACTCTGCACTCCCTATGGCTAATCCATCTAGCCTGAACATCCCTGGACACTATGGGCAATTTGGTATGGCCAATCCACTCTAACCTGCACAGCTTGGGACTATGGAAGAAAACTAGAGCGCCCAGAGGAAATCCACACAGACACAGGGAGAATGTGCAAACTCCAGACAGACAGTTGCCAGAGGGTGGAATTGATCTTGGGTCACTGGCACTGTGAGACAGCAGTGCTAACCACTGGGCCACAGTGCTGCCCCAAATGTCGCTAAAATATAACAAAGTGAATATTCAATTTGAAATGGCACTGCACAATAAATCCGAATGTGATCCTCCCTATATTAAAAAAAAACTGCAACATTCCCAGAAGCTGTTTTTTCTCCCCCTACACCAGCAGCAAGAAGTAAAGCAGCACTGAAGCACCATTTCATATTCGCTATATTCTGAAAAAGCTCAAGGAATCATTTGCAGATGGCAAAGTAATGGTAGACACTTCGAATAAACAGCCAACAGCTGAAGAACGCAGAGGAACTAATCACAGCAATCCAGAGCACATGACTTGGTGCTTCCAAAGTAACAAGCTGGGTGGAATCTTTGTATAAGGATATCTTTCAGCAACTACAGAAGGACCTGAAGGACTGTGGATGCTTCCCATTGCAGTTCATTTAATCTATTGACATGAGTGACCTAGCCCAGCTGATTAAAATGGATTGTCTCACCCTTTTGCCCCATTAAAACTGAACAATGAGTGAGGATATTTAAAAGTTCAAAAAAGGCACATGCTTGAGGAAGATATTCCAATCAAGAAACCGCTTTCCATCATGATTGAGGGTGTATCAGCCATACTTGGTGCAAATGGGGACCTTGTAGCACTTTGCAGACATAATCTGGGATTTTCCTTTCTTTTGGAAATTACCAAGGTTTAATCCGTGAGCAAGCATTAGTCAGTAGAGTTCTGCAGTTTACATGTAAAGAAAGTTAAGATTGCAAACTTGATTTGAGGAAAAGCCTTTCAGCACCACTTGTTTTCAAATCCTAATTAGACAACCTCCAGGTTGCCTACTCATAGAGTCATAGAGATGTACAGCGCAGAAACAGACTCTTCAGTCCAACTCATCCATGACAACCAGCTATCCCAACCTAATCCAGTTCCATTTGCCAGCACTTGACCCATATCCCTCTAAACCTTTCCTATTCATGTATCCATCCAGATGCCTTTCAGATGTTGTATTTGTACCAACCTGCACCACTTCCTCTGGCAGCTCATTTCATACACGCACCACCTTTTGTGTAAAAAAGGTTGCCCTTTGCATCCCTTTTAAAATGTTTCCCCTCACACCCTAAACCTATGCCCTCTAGTCCACCAGCCAGTTTTGAAACAGTTTCTACCCTCCTGGTGTTAGAATACTGAATGGACTCACAAACTCTTAGCATTCACCTCTATCTGTGTTTTTGTTTTTGTCGCTGTTTACCTATTATTTATTTATCTATGCTACTTAACCCTGTGATCTGTCTGTATTGCTCGCAAGGCAAAGCTTTTCACTGTGCCTCGGTACATGTGACAATAAATTCAATTCAATCCAATTCCATGTTGACATGTGGGGATTGAGTCGAGGGTAGATCCTGCAAAGATTTTTAGATCTGATGCCAGAAATCGTCACTTTTCTCAAATTAAGGAATGAAGTGACTGTCACAGTCAGGTTCTTTGCAGAGAGAACATCAAAACTGAATGAGCTGAACTGTAAACTGCAGGAAAAGGAAAGAGACTTAGCACATATGATCACTGCTTTGCATCCATTCCAATTGAAACTGGGTCAGCAGTCCTTCCAATTAATAAACAAAATGCTGTAAGTACTGCAAGTCTGGAGAAAATACTAAAGAAAAGGCAAAATTAAAAAACACGGTTCCACTCAAAATTTCTGTGCAGTTATCAGGTGAATTTAACAAACAATTTCAGGAATGAGGTGCAATCATATTTGTCTCAAATCCATTCCTTCAAATAGACATGGATTCTTGGAAACTTGTAAACAAAAAAATTGTTTGCTTCGACCATCCTGCACTTCTTAAAAAGAAGTGAGAGCTTACTTTGACTCCACAAACCTCTGGGATAACATTCTCCCAAGTGAAAATCAAGTCTAAATATCAACCTCAATGATACACCATTGAAAAGGTGGAGCCCACTTATATGACGTGATGCTCTAGGGTAGTTCTGAGATGCTGTGTGAGACTTTAAACCAAGCCCCACAAACGTTTTCAGGTAACTATCTCCTACAACTATTTCAAAAGATAACATGACAATTTGCTGAGCATCCCAGGCAAAATGTAGCTTTCAACCAATATCAAAACAAATCTGCCAATGATTACGTATGCAGTAAGCTCTCACAAACCTCAATGGCCTGCCATGTTTCTTATAGGACAATGACCAAAACACTTCTAAAGCTTTTCATTGACTGAGGTATTCTGGGATATTCTGGAAGCTGCTATATAAAATGTAATTCTCTCTTTCAGATAGATAACTAGACTTCTACCGTATGTGGAAAATGTAAAATGGAGTTAAAAAAAAATCAAAATTTTACAACTTTCTAAGACCAAAGGAAATACCAACAGGAGTAGGTCACTCAGCCCTCTCAGCCTGCTCTGTCATTCAATACAATCGTGGTAGATCAGACATTCCTCACATCCACTTTCCTGTCCTTTCCCTATAACCCATGATCCCCCTACTGATCAAGAATCTGAGCCCTATGTATATACAAGGACACTGTTCCCCAACTACTCTCTGGTGGTAAGGAATTCCAAAGACGCTCAATCGTCTGAGGAGGAGAATTTCCTCCTCATCTCAGACTTAAATGAGTGCCACTTTATTCTGCCCTCTGGTTGTAGATTGTCCCATGAAGAGGAACATCTCCTCAGCAGTTAATTTCAAGCCCCTGAAGAATCCTGTACGTTTCAATGAGACCACCCCTCATTCTTCTAAATGCTAGTGAGTGGAATACCAACCTGTTTAGCTTTTGCTGATAAGACAATCCCTCCACACCAGGGATCATCCTCATGAACCTTCTCTGAACTGCCTCCATTGAAATTATGTATTTCCTTAAATAAGGGGAGCAAAATTGCTCACTGTACCCCAAACGTGGTCTCATCAGCACCTTGTACAGTTGTAGTAAGACTTCCCTACTCTTACACCCTGTAACCCTTTGAAATAAAACTTCTTGCTCATTTAATTACCAATAACCTATCAATATCTCTAAACAGTTTGTATTCCTCACACAACCGGTCTTCCACCTATTTATGTGTCTTCTGTAAATTTGGCTACAGTACAGTCACCTACCTTCCTCCAAGTCATTAATATATAGTGTCAACAGTTGCACTCCCAGCACTGCCCCCTGCAGGACCCCAATGGTCATGGGTCACCAAAGTGAAAAAGAACCTTTAACTCCCACTTGCTGTTTCCTGCCCATGAGCTAATTCTCTATCCAGGCCAAAATACTACCTCCAACACCGTGGGCTCTTATCTTATGACACTGCTTTGAGAGGTACCTTATTGAATTCCTTCTGGAAGAATCTGGTTGATACTTCCTCAAAAAAGTAATAAACTAGTCAGATATGATTTCCTTTTTATGAAGCCATGGTAACTATGTTTGATTACAGTAGGATTTTTCAAAGTGTGCTGCAATTGTTTTTTTATAGAGTCATAGTATTATAGAAATGTACAGCATGGAAACAGACCCTTAAGTCCAACCTGTCCATGTCGACCAGATATCCCAACCCAATCTAGTTCCACCTACCAGCACCCGGCCCATATCCCTTCAAACCTTTTCTATACGCATAGGTAAAAACAATGACTGCAGTTGCTGGAAACCAGAGTCTAGATTAGAGTGGTGCTGGAAAAGCACAGCAGTTTAGGCAGCATCCGAGCAGCAGTAAAATCGACGTTTCGGGCAAAAGCCCTTCATCAGGAATACCCTTCCTATACATATATCCATCCAAATGCCTTTTAAATGTTACAATTGTACCAGCTTCCACCACTTCCTCTGGCAGCTCATTCCATACACATACCACTCTCTAAATGAAAACGTTGCCCCTTAGTTCTCTTTTATATCTTTCCCCTCTCACCCTAAACCTATGCCCTCTAGTTCTGGACTCTCCTACCACAGGGAAAAGACTTTGTCTATTTATCCCATCCATGCCCCTTATAATTTTGTAAACCTCTATAAGGTCACCCCTCAGCCTCCGACACTCCAGGGAAAAAAGCCCCAGCCTGTTCAGCCTCTCCCTATAGCTCAAATCCTCCAACCCTGGCAACATCCTTGTAAATCGTTTCTGAACCCGTTCAAATTTCACAACATCTTTCTGATAGGAACAAGACCAGAATTGATTACAAAATTCCAACAGTGGCCTAACCAATGTCCTGTACAGCTGCAACATGACCTCCCAACTCCCGTACTTAATACTCTGACCAATAAAGGAAAGCATACCAAACGCCTCCTTCACTATCCTATCTACCTGCGACTTCACTTTCAAGGAGCTATGAACCTGCACTCCAAGGTCTCTTTGTTCAGCCACACTCCCAAGGACCTTACCATTAAGGGTATAAGTCCTGCCAAGATTTGCTTTCCTAAAACATAGCACCTCGCATTTGTCTAAATTAAACTCCATCTGCCACTTTTCAACCCATTGGCCCATCTGGTCAAGATCCCATTGTAATCTGAGGTAACCTTCTACGCTGTCCACTACACCTCCAATTTTGATGTAACAATTAATTCCAATTCCAGTGTGTCCGGTGGCTCAGTGGTTAGCTTTGCTGCCTCACAGCACCAGTGAATGAGTTTGGATTTCACCCTCAAGCGAATGTCTGTGTGGAGTTTGTATACTCTCTGTGTCAGCATGGGTTTCCTCTAGGTATTCCGGTTTCTGCCCACAGTCTAAAGACGTGTATGTTAGGTGGATTGGCCATGCTAAATTTCCCTGTGGTGTCCAGGGATGTATAAGTTAAATGTGTTAACCATGGGAAATGCAGGGTTACAGGGATAAGATAGGGCCTGGATGGGATGCTCTTTGGAGACTTGGTGTGGACCTTTTGGGCCGAATGTCATGTTTCCATGATGTAGGGAATCCTTCTACAGAAGGATTCTACTTTACCAACACTAGATGTCAGGTTAATTGGCCTACAATTACCCACTTTTTACTTGCCTCACTTTTTGAACAGGAGTGTCAAATTAGCAGTTTACCAGATATTTAATACTTCTCCAGAATCTGAGGGTGTTTAGAAAATTAGAACCAATGCATCCACCATTTCTGTAGCTACCTCTTTTTGTTGCCTAGGATTCAAGCCATCAGAACCAGGGAACTTATCTGCCTTTAGCCCCATTATTCTGTCTAAAACAACTTCTCTAATAATAATACTTAATTTCTCCCACATCTTTAATATTAATGAGATGTTCAAAGTATCTTCCACTGTAAAGCCTGATACAAAACATCTGCTTAAATCCTCTGCCTGTTTTGTGCCCTATAACCGCTTCCCCAGATTCATTTTCTAAGGGGTCTATGTTCACTTTGACTTCCTTTCCATTTTATATATGTTTAACAAAGTTTTTTAATTCCTCTCAAGTTGAATTCTGAAGAATGGGCACTGGACCAGAAATGTTAACTTTGCTTTCTCTCCACAGATGCTGCTAGACCTGCTGAGGTTCTTCAGCTATTTGTTTATGTTTTAGATTTCCAGTATCTGCAGTTCATTTCTTTTCACATTCCTCACTAGTTTGCTGTCAGTTTTTTCCTCTGTCTTTACTATCTTTTCAGTCCTCCTCATGGGTAAGTAGGAAGAATTTACATAACCAGAAGATCCCCAACTCAGTCTTTATGCAGTCCCAGATTTATAGGCTTGTTTGTAGCTGTTGAGTAGAAGTAGCAAAGTGTTTCATAACAAGAATGCAATTGAAAGGCATTTTGAAAGTTTATAGTTAGCAAAATCATGCAGCCCAAGCAAAATCCCTCCAAAAGATGTTGATTTACAGACCGATGATTCAGAGCTTGCAGAGTTAATTCCGAATGGTGAAAAGTCCGAATGTAAAGTAGCATTTATTCTCTCTCTCTCTTCGGAGATCACATGTCAACTCTAAACTTTTCAGCACTCCCTGATTTACAGATTTCATCCTTCCTTCTGAGAGAGTAGTCAATGATGAAATTCTTTAATACAAAAGAAAAACACACTCCTCTTTTATTCAGAAAAGATGCTTTCTGCCTTCTCTTCAGTACTGCTGAACCATTTCTCCCCAAAATGTTAGTTCGTACCTTTTGTTTCCTTTGTATTTCTTTGGATATTTATCTCAGGTTTCTTCATTAAGAAAGTAGCAATTAATCATGTGGAGAATAGAAAGACAGTCATATTCGTGGAGACATGAACACACTGAAGCATGTAATGTGAGGAGCTATAGTCCATGAAGGACCATAGATTTCTCTCCTTTAGAGAGTGGACTGGTTATATATAGATGTAGGATTCTGGATCAGTGGTTTTACCCCTTATATATAGATGTAGGGGAGCCACTCAACATGTATGGAGTAAGGGAGGGAGGCATGCTCCCATGAACTACTTGGGTAAGTATAGGCATTAGACCCAGTTTTATTCTACACCATACGAACCACTTCGCCAAAGGACCCTAACTTGTCACATGCAACACCACACCATTTACAATTCTGAGCTTTGAAGTTTTGTGTATACCCAATGTCAGCAGCTACATCCTGACAGTTCCTGTAACAGGGTCACATCATGTCACAGGAACATGGGTTGCTATGGGCAACACTGGCACATACAGAGGCATGTCTGCAATGTCATAGTGATGAATATGTACGGTTACCCACCAGTGGGAAATATTGTATAGATTTGGACAAATCATCTCAGAAATATTGCAACAGCAGACAGTGAGCTCCTAACCACTTGTTCTGTCATTCAGTTCAACCAATGTTGACCTGTACCTTAAATCCATTGATCTGGCTTTGATATATACCCTTAATAAAAAAAACCAGTAACAATAACCTTCAAATCAGAGTTTTGAAATTTCGGGCAGAGTTTTCTTTATTAATAGGCCCTGGAATTATAATTACATTCATAGCAATTCAAGGTTATCATCTGAAAGAACAGGAACCAATCACTATTACATAAAATCACATACAATGTCACTGTTATTAAAAAAAAAAGTGATGGAATTTGAAGGTTAAAAAGAAGCTGATGGAATTTGAAGTGAATCAGACTAACAGAAGACAGTGCAAAATACAGTGTTACCGCCACAGAGAAGAAGTAGCGCTTTGAAAGCTCATGCTTCCAAGTAAATCTGGAGAAAGTGAGGACTGCAAATGCCAGAGATCAGAGTCAAGAGTGAGGTGGAGGAAAAGCGCAGCAGGTCAGGCAGCATCCGAGGATCAGGAGAATCGACGTTTCAGACATAAGCCCTTCATCTGGAATGAGGCAAATAAACCCTGTTGGATTATAACTTGGTGTTGAGTGATTTTTAACTTTAGCCACTGAGAAGGTGAAGAGAGAGAGAGAGAGCAAAAGCAGAATTAACATTTGAAAGGTCCATTCAAAAATCTGATATGAATAGGGAAGTAGCTATTCTTGAATCTATTCATACGTGCATTCAAACTTTTATACCTTCAGCCCTACAATAGTGATCACAAAACCAAATACAAGTGCTGAGCAGACATGGACAAAAGACAGGACTGCAGAGGACCGTGAAGATGCCACCGCCAGGACCACTGGCCTACTAAGTACAGGCATTCTGTCAATCCAACCTCCTGGCTCAGTGGGCAAGCAGCTCAACTACTTCACCGAGAGGGGCAAGGTACCTACTGCTGCATTGCTAAGAGAAGGAAAGAAAAGAGAGAGGGAGTATCCTGAGGATTAGTGTTGTATTTCACTGTGCTGTGGTGAAGCCTCCATTGCCAGGGTGGTCTTCATTGGTGCCCCCTTTGTGAGCCATTCAGCATTATTAATGAAGGCCTTCACTCACCTTCAGGAAGCCACTGCGAAGTTGCTTTGATGTACCCAACAGTCTCCTTGCTGGAGACAGTGGAAGTTGTTCCCATGCACAGTAAAATGCTGAAGACATAAAATGGCCTTGGGTAGGCCAGCTAATGACTTCAATTGACTGCCCACTTCTTGCCAGCAGCTGGCCAAGCCACTGCTATTTCCTCGTCTTGAAAACGCTGACAAATCTCTCCCAATGCCTTCCACTCCTGTTTTGCCAGCCCTCACCCCTTTCAGCCCATTTCCAGAGGTAAAATCCCAGTCACAAGATTTTCTAAAATCCCACAAAGTTTACAAAATCATGACCGAGATCAAGAAAAAAGTCAAAAAAAGGAAACATTCCGAATGACTTGAGATGCCACAGATCCTCAAAAGAGAGAGGGCTTAACTAGGTTGAACAGTTAACTGCTCAGCATTGAATTCAACCCAACCAGGGCAGCTGGGAGTCTGAACTAAATGCTGGGAGTCCACAGTACAAAACAAATCATCCTGTACAATGGAAGCAATTTAGTAACCCCCGTCATTTTGTATTTCCAAAATTACCTGCTAATATCAGTTTCTAAAAGCAGGTGGTCACAAAACACTCTAGCCTTATTTCTTTCACTGTACTTGTCACGTCTAAGTTCTATTGTTCGCTTTCTGAATGTATACTGCCAGTTTAAAACATTAACATCTATCAAATACAATGCATGCTCACAGGGTGAGGATCCCGCCTGAGGGGCATCTTTGGAAAATTATTCTTCATAGTTTATATAATTAACAGTAACCCTTCAATGTAGGACAACCCTTAGAGTCTCCTTTTGCTCCTTTGACCCCTCTAGCCTGCCACACTATGGGATAGGAGCATGGTTGATCTGACTGCATCCTCTGCTCCACTTTCCTGCCTATCCCCAATCCTCTTTGATTCAGTCAACACTCAGCGCAAAGTCAGCAACTAGGTGGGTATGCTGGAAGTACTGAATGTCAATTACGCAACAAAGTGTGCTGGCTAACATTGAAGTATTCCATTATACATAACACTGGTGACAATTTGGGATCATGCTGTGCATATAGACTACTCAATTGAAATAGCCAAAGGCCAGCTTTTGAAAACAAAAACAAAGGCTTGTTGCATTTTTTCTTTCCAGGTTTTCTCAGTGTTGTTTCTTCCCTTCCTGACTACAGATGAATGAACAATAACAGGTTTACCAATGACTGCCACATTGCAAGACTGAATAATGACAAGGGAATGACTCAGAAGAGCTTTCTGCACACGGTCTGATAGGTAGCTCTGCGGCCAAGCTACAATCGCCAAGGTTAATGCAACTCCTAGATTCCAGCTCCTTCAATATTGGTATCAAAAATAGCACGCTGCCCATAAACAGAAGACTAATGTATTTGCTGGCCATTTCATCATCATCTCCATCGAACAAGCAAAGTCACACCAAGGGCGCAAAAGTTCATCAGTAAGTAATTGCCAAGGTGCATTTGGAAAACTATAGCGATAATTCGCTAGGTCTCACTTCAAAAATCCCTCCAAAGAACATTCAATACAATTTGGATTTAGCCAAAAAAAAATGGGTATCAGCCCAATTAAATATTTCTGTACTTAAGTGGTACATGTAGAATATAATTAATATCACAAAAAAGGCCTTGCACATTCTAGTGCAAGGACCTTTTAAAAGCACATTAAGTCTTGAATGTTGCCAAACATCCTGTAGTACATGTTTGGATGAAAATATTGGACAAGTGTTGCGCCTAATGACTCCAGAGGTTACTTATGAGCAGTGCTGTTACAAAAAAGGTTTAGTTTCATACTTCCTCTTTACCACGTTAATATAAAACGTCTCTCCTAATTTCTTTGTATTCCTTCTTATTGTGCACTCCTCTGCTATCCACTTGATGTATGCTTTTTTTACTAGTGTGAATTGTACCTTTATTTAAGTCTCGAGTCCCACTCGAGATTTGTTTATTTCCTACATGCAGAGGATTTTTTTCTACTCTGTTGGATGCCACATTCTTGTTTGCGAATATTGCTTCCTTTTTTATTTTACAAGTTCAGGCCCTCAAATCAACTTTTTTTCTAATTGATTAATTCAGTTTTCATTACAATTCTGTCTTGCTCTATTGCCTTAAAGAATTTAATATTATGTTAACTATTGCCTAGATTTCCCACTACAGAACAACCTCAATTATCCAAACGAGATAGGCGGGGAGTATTTTGTTCAGATAAATGATTGTTCAGATGACAGATTGTTCGGATAACAGATAATGGTTTTACCGGAACTTGAGATCTTGTTTGGATAATCCAAAATTCGGATAGTTGATGTTCGGATAACCGAGAATGTTCTGAAATTTTATTTCTCTTTGCTCTAACTCATTCCCCTTTATGAAATCCAGTGAATCATCAATGGCTTGGTTTTTACATATTTTAATCCCTAAGTGTCAATCTTGAGTTCACTGCAAGAACTCTTTTCCCTTATCTGAGATACCGACCTCTTCCATCCAAATAATAATCAAAGAGCTTGAAATCCACCAAGATTTCTTTTTTTTAACTCAATTTAATTTCTGGTAATTAATGCCATGGAGAATGAATCAAGTATTAATGACTGACAGTTAACTGCTATGCTTAGTTTACATTTGTAATGTGGCATCTCAGTTTCAGTGCTAGTGTGATACAGAGTAAATAGCCCATAAATTCCAAAGATAGGAAAAGCAAATCAAACAGCCCATTCTTTTGTCTGTTTGCAACAAGGTATTAATCATAACTAACAAGCCTGTGCTTGCAAAACAGTGTCCACTATCAAACATAATTCTGCAATTGGGCAACATTTGTTACACAAATCAAGCACGAGAGGAATTATTCTGACAAATTAAAGATCTTCCATTGGGCTCAGTGCGGAACACTTGCATATTCTCTATTGTATATTAAAATAGAGGATTCTGTTGTTTGCAGACAAAAAGAACAAGAATAAATTCTATTTCAATGTAACAATATAGGTGACAGACATGCTTTGGTTCATTTCTCAGGCCAATGCCTTGAACATAGCCAATCTGACCTATTTAGAATTTATAGAAGGCATGTCAAAGGTCACTAACTGATGCATCTTCCTTGTTAATCCAATAATCATTGTTCATTTGACAATGAAACAATTACTCTCTTTCCGAGTATAAGCATTGTTTTCCTTTCACTTTAGTATTTCTTGTGAATTGTCCTGATGAGTGTAAGGCAAAGAACTTGAACAAAATGGGTCCTTTCTTCGTGACAGCCAAGTTCTGTATGACAGTTGTAAATTGCCCTTTCTTCAAAAAAGCCACTTTTATTCTCAAAAATGCTCACTCCTGTAAATTTTGTCTTACAAAGAAGGCTGGCATTTATTATCCACAAGGTTGTGCTTGAGGAGTTGGTGGCGGTAAGTGTATTTTTTGGAATTGCTAAAAATAGTGTGGCAAAAGGTAGGTAGGTAGATGGAGAACTGTGTAATTTAGTCCCAGAAATGAAGGAACAGCAATATATAATCAACTGTGGGTGGTAAGCAATGGAGAGGAACTTGGAGGTAGTGTGTGTTCTCTTGGTCATCCCAGGTTTTAAGTGTAGTAGGGGCTGCAGAAGAAGTATTGAAAATGTTCTGCAATATATCTCAAGGATGATGCACATCGCAGCTAAGGACAGGTCGAGAAAAGCACAGTAGGTCAGGCAGCATCCACGGAGCAGGAAAATCGACGTTTCGGACAAAAGCCCTTCATCAGGAAGGAGACTGGGAGCCTCGAGATGGAGAGATAAATGGGAGGGGAGTGGGGCTGGGGAGAAGGTAGCTGAGTGCAATAGGTGGATGGAGGTGGGGGTAAAGGTGATAGGTCGGCAGGTGCAATCCGCTCCACCCTTCCCTCTGTCCTATCACCTTTACCCCCACATCCATCCACCTATTGCACTCTCAACTACCTTCTCCGCAGGCCCACCCCCGCCTCCATTTATCTCTCCACCCCAGAGGCTCCCAGACTCATTCCTGATGAAGGACTTTTGCTCAAACCATCGATTTTCCTGCTCCGCGGATGCTGCCTGACCTGCTGTGCTTTTCCAGCACCACTCTAATCTTGAGTCTAATCTCCAGTATCTGCAGTCCCCACCTCTGCCTAGCTATGGAGAGGTCATAAGCTCAGGTAGAGTTTAAGCCTGAAGCAAAGCAGGTTACCAGCCAAACCTGTGGAATTAAAGTCTTGGGAGTGGAGTTTCAGCTTTTATAGATATTTTCACAGAGCAAATATTGTTGAGGTATCCTAAGACCAAAGAAAAATGGCAGTGAAGTAATGAACGGGATGAAAAAACATTATTCAATAATAGTTTGCAATTCCATATGAGTGTCTTTAATACAGAAAGATTTCAGTGGACAAATCAGATGGAGAGGGGATTATCTCAAGAAAACTACTAGGCTTTTTTCCTCTACTGTTGTCAAACCACCCCCCCCCCACCCCCCCAAAAGCAAGAACAAATAAGTTTCCAATGGGCAGGGGATATAATGGCCAAAATGGCTGTCACTATCAGTGAAATGGGAAGAGTGAGGAAGGAGAAAAAGTAAAAACAATCAAAATGCAACTGGAGTCAGACCATTGAGATGAGTACAAAAGAAAACTGAATATTAAGATGATGACATTTATAAAAGAACTGAAAATGCATTCAAAACATCAGCATTAAAAAGGGAAGAATGCTATATATGCGATTGAGGCACTCGGTGCAAGCCTAGTCATGAGCACAAGTTGCCTTGCACAACCTTGTCATTCCAGCTCTGTTAACTATATCTTCAGTTGCTTAGACTCCAAGGTGAAACCTTTCTCTCTCTCTGTTTCTCTCCCCACCCAATTGTAAGAAGTTACATTTTTAGTCGAAATTTGCAAAGAAGTTCTGACTCAGGTACAAGTTCAGATTGCTATTAACCGCTGACAGAAATTGTACAACTCATACAAGGATACATTATGAAGGACGAAAGGCTTTTCAAAGCGAAGCAACCTATTAAAAAATTACAGGCTGCCTTCCTTTCTCCCCACGAGTAAAGAGAATTACTGATCTGAAATAGAAATTACATTTTCAAGGTTATGGAATGTTTAGCAAAAGGCCGAAAAAGTTTTAAATCAGGATGAAACCAATAAAAGAGACAAATATAGAAAGAACATGGAGCCATTATGTCTGGTTCCATAAAGATGAATGCTGGCATGTTTGAACTTTTATATAAATCAGTCAAATTAGTATTTCTTTTAAATGTTTCACTGTGTTGAACCTTCTAGAAATACAAACTGACGTTGATCGGATGATGTCAGTTTGGCTGTCTGCATTTGAAATGGGAAATAAACTTCCAAACAGCCATGTTTTTATCCGATAAACTAACTTTAGATTAGATTAGATTACCTACAGTGTGGAAACAGGCCCTTCAGCCCAACCAGTCCACACCAACCCGCTGAAAAGTAACCCACCCAGACCCATTTCCCTCTGACTAATACACCTAACACTATGGGCAATTTAGCATGGCCAATTCACCTGACCTGCACATCTTTGGATTGTGGGAGGAAACCGGAGCACCCAGAGGAAACCCACGCAGACACGGGGAGAATGTGCAAACTCCACACAGACAATCGCCTCAGGCTGGAATTGAACCTGGGACCCTGATGCTGTGAGGCAGCAGTGCTAACCACTGAGCCCTGATGCTGTGAGGCAGCAGTGCTAACCACTGAGCCACCGTGCCACCCTCATGAAGCAATAACTTGTCAGCACTCCGTAATTTGAGGGGCTTTGATTTTTAAACATCTTGTGATTCCAAAACCTGCATGACCAACAAAGGAATTTGCTAATGTATATGATGATCTCAAAGAAACCAGCAGCATTGCTGAGTGATGGAATTACTGAAGTTTAAAAACTGTGCAGTGTCTTGCCATGTTTTATCACATTAAAACATGCTATTCTACATAAGTTTATGTTTACTTTTATTGTTTGTAATGTACCACTTATGTTGTTGTCCCAGTAGTCCAGCAACCTGTACTGAGTCCACTGAATAAAGGCTCAAATCAAGATTAGAGTGATGCTGGAAAAGCACAGCAGGTCTGGCAGCATCCGAGGAGCTCTTGAAAATTTGAACTCAGTTTTATTTTTAAAAAGCTGGTTTCATTTAAAGTGAACATTTAGCAGTCAGCTTGTGGTAAAATTCCAATTGGTTCTCCACTTGTCCTTTAGGTAAAACAGCTTCTATTCTTCCACTTGAACTGCAGTTAGAGTCATAGAGATGTACAGCATGGAAACAGACCCTTGGCTTCAATCCCATACCAATTCTCATCCACACTCTAAAACGATGTGGCAAACCATTCAGTTGTATTGAACTAACAAATTTCAAAACCTTTTCAGGGAACAATAAAACCTAGCAAAAATTAGAAACAATGAAGATTACTGTCTGAAACATCAACCGAAAAAAAATTCTCTCTTTCAACCACTAAAAAAGTGCAACATTGTCTGTTCTCCTGAAGAGTCAGACATGTGGCAATGCATTCCTGTTAGCAGTTTCCCACAACTGCCCATCCTCAGTCTCTCAAAATCACCCAGATGTCACAATGTTAATGCTCCTAAACAGAATCTTAAAAAAAACTTTACAAAAATTCAACCATATCTCTGCATTAACCCATCCATCAAACAACTGCAATTACTTGCAGCTTTGTAAACTAATTTTCTTTCCATGAGAAAACCCATTAGATCAGAGTTTTATAGCGAAGCTATTTATCTTGGAGGTAACATCAAGAAGAATCAAGACTCAAAACTAGGATATAAATCTTCACTGAATCAGACAAATGCTTCCCAAAATGGTGTCAAAGAGCACTCAGTTTCTTGTCTATCCACAAAGACAATATGAAATCAACCAAAGTAGCCAGAGAAATTTAAATTCAAACTATTATGATCAAACCACATTTCAGGAACCATCTCCAGTTCTGGGTACTGATATTTCAGCAAAAAAAAAACATTCTGACCTGCACGGATTACATCAGATCCACCAGGCTGATCTTCCATTCCCAATGTGGTGATGAGGGAGTGTCTGGGAGTCATGACTCCACAAATTAAGTAACTTCCAGAGTCAATTAATAGACTACAGTGGGCTAGTGTGGAATTTGCGGTCAGCAGAAACAGAGATACCAGAGGGTGAATTCGGCACGTTAACATTGAGGGAGTTATTGGGCCCGAAAGAGGCACCAGAAAGCTCAAAACATTGGACAATCGCTGTACTGTTGCACTGAAGGATTTGTCACTGGTGGTGCTGAAAGCTTTGCATTTCTCAACAGCGAGAAGTGGAACTCCAGTGAGTTGCTGATTTCACCTGGGCAGCAGAGATTGGCAGAAACAACTGGCGGGTACCAAACCCAGCGGCCACAAGTCTTTGCCCTCCTCCTACCCCCATTCCAGATGGCCCCCTGCTTCCTCAACCATTTTTCTGATCCCCATAATACAGGACACAAACCAGAGTGATACAGTCTGTGCAGACAAATAGAACAAACATCGTCCTGTTTGACCCATCAGGTGCACCAATATCATGGCACCTTGTGTTCTCGTTCAGTCAATGGAGGTGGTGAAGAGGAAACTAGAGGCAGAGAGTAGGAGTCTGTCAGGGAACATAGCAGACCAGGTTATGGCTCTGATTGCAGCTGCAAGGCCCTGTCAAAAGGTACTCTGAGGATCAGATCAAACAAATCCCTGAGATCTTTCCCTCAGAGTGAGATGAATAGGCTTGTAGTGAAAGTGAGGGAACAGAAACACAGAAATTGGTTGGAGAAACTCGGCAGGTCTGTGCGTAGAAAGTAGAGCTAACATCAAGTCCAGTGCCATGGGTCTTGCAGCAGACATGGAGGAATTCATCAGACGAGACCCCATGGACCATGAAGGTATCTTCACAGATGCTCCCAGACCAGAGTTTCATCAGCAATTTCAGTTTCAGATCTTCAGCATCAGCAGTTCTTAGTTTCACTTTTGTCTGATATGAGGAATACTGGAGCCAGCCAAAGGCTACAGCTGGAGAGGTACATAACCTGACCACCATGCAGCAAATGCCAAGGTGTTGCAAATAGGATTGGAAGAGGATACATGACCATCTGCTCCTTACCAGACAGGTCTGGAGCGTGACCCTGTGTCGGGACTAGTGACCGTTGGAGTTGTTCCCAGTTTGCCTCCTTGTCAATGATCTGTTGAGTTCGAAGGTTGTAGGATTTCCAGTCGTCTGCGAGGAGCAAGGGCAGGTCAGGGAGAAAGTACCTGACATTTTCCCTGATACTGGCCAGACAGTATCCATTCAGCTTCCATTCACTGAGCTTAAAAATAGAAGATCCTTTCGTCAGATTGACTGAAATTTCTTCTCTTGGACGGAAGGGGTGGGAGGGAAGAGAAGTAGTTTAGAAGACCCCAAGGTAATGAATAGAGTTTCCTTGGCAACTGCTAACATTCTGACCTGCCATTTAAAAACACAAGCTCATCCTGCCGAAGGAGAGGCAGAAGCGATCCCCGCATCCTACATTAAAACAAGGGACTGATGAGGAAAAGACAAAATTTAAAATTAAACAATGGTTATGCCACATCATGTCATGCCCAGTATTCCAAATGAGCACAGTACCATTCTCCTGCCTTTGCCATGTATTATTGCACATTGCAAGTCTGAGAGAGGGTAAGTAGACCAATTGGCAGTGATCCACCACTAGCTGTGCCACCAAAAAGTACCACAAGGAATCATTGTGGCTAACTCACGGGATTCCGACAACTGGGGATGTAGACATAAACAAAATCCAAGCCAGTGGCTAATTTTTTAAAAATTATCATAGCTCCTGAAGAACAGGTTTTGCAAAACTACCAGGTTGTGCAAAAACCCCATTCCCCTATAAGACCTGTGCCCTATGATCCCCATGTCAGCTTTTGGGAGATATTCACCAAGGTATTAATGGACTGTATGGAGCCCTTGCCCAAAAGAACACAATGCTGGTTATGGCTGTCATATTATAGGAAAGACACACGAATTGGAGCGTGTGCAGAAGTGATTTGTATGAGGAACCTCAGTGACAAGGATAGATTGAAGTTGGGACTGTTCTCCTCTGAGAGAAGGTGGCCAATAGATTTAATAGAGGTTCCCAAAATCTATACCATGCATTGCAATACATAGGTCAAGAGAGGTTCCCAAAATCTGTGCAAGCTGAATAGAGCTGACAGGGAGAAGCCGTTCCTGATCAAATAAAAAGCAAGCAGAACAAGAGGGAGGTTTAAAGTGATTTGCAAAAGAAGCAAGGGTGATGTGCAAAACGTTTGTCAAGATGTTTGTTTCCACACTGTAAGTAATCTAATTTCAGATATGGAATGCACTACTTGCAGGAGGCAGGTTCAATTAAGCATTCAATAGGGCATTGAATGATGGTTTGGATAGATATTGGAAAAAAGCAGGAGGCTAGCACTAGGGAACAGAGCCAACACAGACACAATGGGCCAAGTGTCCTCCTTCCATGTCATAACAACTCTGTGATTGGGGGATCTTTGCCACCAAGGACATGGCTATCTAGTCCCCTGAAAATCATATCTGCTAAAGCAGTAGTGAGGGAATTGAACCAATTCTTCACTCAGTATCTGTCTGCCAAGGTCCAGCCACACCACGGCACAAGACATTCAAGTCCATAATGGGTAACCTGGGCATAGCTCAGTGAAAATCTTCAGCATATCACAATCACAGGGAGCACTAGAACAGTACCACCAGACCCTAAATTCAATGATCAGGGCATCTTGACAAGATTAACCCCATGGTTGGGACAAAGGACTAGCTTGTTTCCTGTTTGAAAATGAGCCCACCTGGTTTCACTCCATCTGAATTAGTTGAAAGCCTGAGGTTTTCTGAAACTAAGCAAGGAGAGGTTCACAGAACAGAATCCACTTCAGAGTACAAGACTGTCTCCTAGAGAGGCTGTGAAGTGGTCTGACAACACTTGAAAACGTCTCCCAAATAACAGTGGACAATCTAAAAGCGGACAAAATGCCGGCGCCCAAGTCTTTCAGTCAGGAGGCTACATGTTAGTGTTCCTACTGGCACCAAGTGGTCCTTTGAAGACTTGGTTCAGTGGCCAACAGAGAGAGAGAGAGAGTAGCCAAGGAGCTCAAATTAATCTGATAGAGATGCCAGATCAGGAAAATAAAACACAGGCTGTGTCATGTCACTACAATAAAGTAATACCACCAGCAAGAGGAGTAAGTAAGGTCTTTGCCATTGCTACTAACCTAGAGGGTGAGTAGATAGTGGTGACGAATTGGAGAGGCAAGTGGGTAAGTAACTAATCAATGCAGAAATACTAGCAAACCTTATTCATCCACCTACCTAAACAGAGCAGGTTTAGCAAGGCCCTTAAACCAAGTGAGCAGCTGTGCAGAAACCTAAAAGATTTCTATCCCTCGCTTTACAGAAGGATGAGATAGAGGGCCCTGCCAAAAGCCAACAGCCCTATCAGTTCAGCCCAGTAAAGCTGGCCCAGGTTCAAAAGATTATCTGCAAGCCAGAGTGCCGAATGTTAAAACCAAGCCAGATGGCTCCACAATGCCCTGCATTGAATA
Organism: Chiloscyllium plagiosum; assembly: GCF_004010195.1. Classification (NCBI taxonomy): domain Eukaryota; kingdom Metazoa; phylum Chordata; class Chondrichthyes; order Orectolobiformes; family Hemiscylliidae; genus Chiloscyllium; species Chiloscyllium plagiosum. The sequence continues at coordinate 70,368,832 of NC_057727.1, read as the reverse complement.
CTGAAAGATTAATGCAGCAATCAGAGCAGACTTATACCCCAAACACTGGTGCAAGATTTAATAGGAGAGGGCAGGTAAAGCAGCCTACATTACCAAGATAGATATACTGTCGGAGTATCGGCAGGTTAGGCAGCCCTTGCAAAAGAAGTCTCTACCTTGGGTTATGCCAGTCAGACCCGAATGCCCCAGCCACCTTTCAAAGGCTGAGGAATCAGATAGTAGGTTTATCTGATTGTGGTTTAGACAATCTCCAGGTGTACAGAAAATCCTGGGAAATGCACTTGGAGCAATTGGAAGCCATCTTCCAGAAACCAGTCTGCTAACTTTATGGTCACACAGAGGCTTCAGGTCATTAAAACAGGACTAAAGTTTCAAGTGTTGCAACAGATGCAGTGCTGTATTCATTGACAATTGCATATCTGGAGTTAGATTTAGTCACCTGTAATGTGAAAATAATCATCATGAGTGAAAGAGTCTTATCTTAGGATAAAGAGCCAACAGTTTCAGAGTTTTTACTTAGGCACTCGTCGCCTAGTAATGTGGAAGTGAAGGATCTAACGATGCCTGTAGTTGTGTTAGCCTGAAGCTTAGAATGGTACCAGCTGGGGAAACCTGCAGAGAGCAGAATCTGAAGGTAAACCGCAGCCCACAAGGCACAGCTGAAATCAGGAAGTCCCCAGAGACAGAGCAGAAGATGAAAAACACTGCATATGAAAAACTGGAAGAGAAGACTCTGAAAGCAAAAACAAACCTCAAAACTTTGAACACGCATAAGAATTGGGAAAACTCCAGAAGGGTGAAAAAGTAACCTCAGAAGATTTGAAAAGCCAAGCTACAAATCTACATGCTATACTGGAGAGTAAAGGCACAAGAACAGAAAAAAAGGAAAAACCCAAATACAGCCAATACAGCACATGAGTGCTTATGGATGACAGTGTTGTAACAGTGTGGTTAAGTTAAATGGTCAGATGGTCACCACTGGTGACATGTTGTATGAGCTAGCTGGCCTTTTGCTGTGCACAAGATCAATTTTCTGCCATTCTCCTTTTAGGTTTGGATACACTAGGCCTGTTTTGTCCAGTGTAGCAGAGTAAAGTGACCATGTAATCCAATGAGAACAGTGTTGCTTGTTATTTAATAGTAATCTGCTCCAGGTTTCATGGTATGATAGACATTGCTACAACGACTAAAAGACTTATAGACAGCAGGTCTCTCTTTTGCTTTCAGAGTCTTCTCTTCCAGTTTTTCATATGCAGTGTCTTTCCTGTTCTGCTCTGCCTCTGGGGTCTTCCTGATTTCAGGAATCCTCCACCCTGGAAGCTTCCTGCCTCTATTCCTGATGAAGGGCTTTTGCCCGAAACGTCAATTTTCCTGCTCCTTGGATGCTGCCTGACCTGCTGTGCTTTTCCAGCACCACTCTGATCTAAACTCTGGTTTCCAGCATCTGCAGCCCTCACTTTTGCCTAGCAGGTCTCTCTTCTTCAGGGTCGAGAGGTTTTCCACCTCAATACACATCAATTCTTGTGATGTTATCAGGTTTAACCAATGAGTTCAGTAACTGGGAGAATCAGTTGAGAACCTTTTGAACAGATTTAAACTACCTATCAAGATGTTGCAGGTAAGGAACTGTAAAAGGATGAATTAGAGATGATATCACAGTCAGTCAGTCATTGTAAGTCATCATTCAGATTTTCTTCAATCCAGGAAGATCAAGCAATCCAATTAGCTACACACACTCCCAAAATTTCAGAAAACAGAGTTGGAATCAATGTCAACTACTATATCATGCATTGCAATACATAGGTCAAAACAGTACCAAAAGAACACAACAGATGTCCAGCCAGGAGAGTTCAATGCTATCTCCGTGGTCATCTGGGACACTTTTGAAAAACACAGTAAGCTAGCAGCACCTTCATCAGTATAGAAACAATCGGAACATTTCCAGAAAAATAACAAAGCTTTCTCTAACTCGAAGCTCCAAAGAGAAAAGAACAATAAGGTTAAGACAACATGCCTGGATGAGGTTGGCACAAATTTTGGACCATGAATTTAAACACAAGGGCTTGAAATAATTTAACCCTGACACTAGAATAGCTACTTAAAACTGGAAGAGAGTTTGACTTGGTTAAAGCCATTTTGTCCAGAAGCTCCAATGTTCAGTTGGCTGGTCTGAGCCCCACAAAATTCAGTCAACATATCAACTATGTTGTGCACTAAATATTAGATGCTTTTATAGAAAATCAAAACATGCACTTCCTAGTGTGATTTTTATTTCAAACAAATGTGCACCGTAAAACATTATTAACATCTGACTGACTTCTTTATGCAGCTTTTGTTGCTCTTTTCATAATTGAGTATACTTTTTGTCTACATCTTTATGCAATTACTTCAATGTTGAGACATAGTTTGATGCACTTCCAGGGCCAATGAATCTTGAACCTTCCAGCTCAGAGGCACAGACACCAGCACTGGGCCACAAGAAGCAATTACATAATTAGTTCTCACCTTTATAACCTTTAATTCCTCAATGTTTAGCAACCTATTAATAGAATTAGATGTTAGCAAGTGAAAGACAGGAATACTAAAGTGTTAGACCAGGGGTGGGGAACCTGCAGCCTTCTGGGCCATTGTGTATGGCCTTTTAAACGAATCCAAATTTTGCAGAATAAATCTTTTATTTTTTATTAATATGTTCTTTCTGTCCATTATTATTTTTATTTTAATCTTAAAATGAATGTTTTAAAGTACCAGAGAGTAAAAGAAAATTCAACGAAATAATCCCCACTTATTGCTGCGAATCTACATTCTCCTACTTCACCAAAATCCGGACGCCCTTAAGGCAACAAATGATGGATACCCATCTAGAGGATCAGCTAAAACTGCAGACCTCCATGCTGCAACCAAATATTCAAATGCTTTCCTACAAAAAGCAGTCACAACAAAGTCATTAAAAGGTTTGTTAACTTTAGAATTAACATTTTTTTCATTTTTTTAGTTAGTTAGTACATAGTAGTTAGATTTTTTACAAAATAATGTGATTTTTGAAGAATATATAATTGAAGTTTCTTGGATGCGGCTTTATTAGATTACAGCTAACATAATGCGGCCTTCCAACATGAAAAGGTTCCCCACCTCTGTGTTAGACTACTTCACTCTGACCTTCACCTATCTGTTGTGTGGAAGATTCACAGCACTTGCCAATTCCCAAACAGCAATGTCAAGAATTCCGGAACAGAAGCGAGGAATATTTGTCATGCAGGTAATCCTCATACACAGAAAATTAAGAAAGAATGTGTCTAGAGAGTTAGGGGATTGTTAAGGGCACTACAGAATGCAGGCTATACACTAAATAACAAACTGCAGTGCATGAAAATATTAATCATCTTTTGAGGACACATTATGCAAAAGCAAAGTATCATGGAGGGTCTAACGGAAAACAAGTATACAAATGATGTCCAGCACTTTTTAGGCATGGTGAACTAAGTGAGAAAATTTACTCCTAACTTAGCCAGTCTAACTCAACCCAAAAGGAGAGTTTTTATAAAAGTCCCAAAATGATCTGAATGGACTGTACTGAGTAGATATGGAGAGGTTGGTCTCACTCATAAAGGGAACAAGAATGATAGGGCAGAGATTTGAAGGGATGTGCAAAAGAATCAAGAGTGATGTGAGAAAATCCATTTTCACACAGTGAGTAGTTAGGCCACTGAATGCACTGCCTGGCAGAGGCAGACTCAATTAAGACATTCAAGAGGATGTTGGATAATCATTTGGACAGAAATAGCATGCAATGATATAGGGAAATGGCAGGAGATTGGTACTCGGTCATGGTACTTGTTTGAAGAGCTGGTGCAGACATGATGGGCTGAATGGCCTCCTCTGTACCATAACAATTCTGTGATTCTGTGAATGATATTGAAATGAGGAACAGATTGCAGTTTTTTTTTCCCAGAAAATTAAAAAGAAGGTATTTTCCGCTGATGTTCTAGCAGTAGGTGTGAACGTACCATCCCAAGACTCAGAGCAGTCCTTATCAAGGTATGAACAGATGAACAAGGCAAGCTTTAAATTTCACATGGAGAGCATTGACAGAGGCTGAATAAAGTACACAACTATGGAAAATGAAACTTTGGCAGTTACATGGAGATTTGTAAGACTACTCCAATGGACTAAAACTCTAGTTAGAGTTGGACCATAAGTCTTTGCTAACATTATTAGGATTGAAGAAGATTGCAAAGATGCCACTCTAGAGCAAAGATTCATGCGTAAACGGATGAGATACAACTGTTTAACAGCTAACAGCTGTGGAGAGAGAAACAGAATTAAGTTTCTGAACGGTTCTGAAGAGGAGTCATGTTGGACTCAAAATGTTAACCCTGTTTCTCTCTCCATAAATGCTGCCAGACCTGCTGAGTTTTTCTAGCATTCTCTGTCTTTATATCTGAGTTCTGGCATCAACAGTATTTTGCTTTTATAATTTTATTATGAAAAAGGTTTCCAATCAAAAATGAATATTCGTCAGACCCATTTCTGAAGAGATGTATCAGAGTCAAAACCTTAACCATGTTTTTCTCTCTACAGATGCTACCAGACTTGCTGAGTTTCTCTAGCATTTTCTGTTTTTCTTTCCAATTTCCAGCATCGACAATATTTTGCTTTTGCATCATAGTTTATGTCCAGGCAAGGCACAAGTACTTGGTTGATAAAAGTGGATCCTTATTGCACAGCAATTACCTACATTACGAAGCAATGGAAGATAGCCAAAGTCAAATTTTCACACCGCAAAAATCTGATGAACAGTACAACTTTGGTGCAACCATTCTCTGATTGTACACCAATAAATCCTCCACAATTGTTAAAGGTTGTTTTGGTTTATGCTACCTTTTCAGCTCATAAATTTCTGGTTTATGTTTCGATCACCCTATTATGACAGAGCTGTCTGACCAAAGTTGATGAGGCAAGAGTTTCTACTGATAGTTCATGGGGGTGGTATTTAGGCATTACAAAGTCACACAGTTGCAAAATTAGCTCAACAGTGTGGTGACAAGATATTTGAAAAGAAAGAGTATGTGATTTGTCATGTTAGATATGTGCCATACGCAGCCAAATGACTACAGAGCCAATGATTTAATTGATATTTCTGGATAGACTAAGTCAAAAATTAATGGCAGGTTTGTTTGATTTCAAAGGGCATTTAGTTCAGATTGACCATTATTCAAAATGGATTGAAGTGGCAAGACCTCATCAGACCACAGCAGATTTGGTCATCTGAAGACTGAAAATAATTGATGGCATGCACTTTCCCAATATTGGATGAGGACATCAAATTGTGAGTGAGGATTTCAGGAAGTTCACTTTACAGGCAGGGATCTATCTAATGACAAGTCCTCCACTCCATCCTCAGTTAAACAGAGAGGATGGTCAAAGCTCTAAAGTCCCTGATACATAGGAATCCAGACTGGAAATTAACATTGCTGGGTTATGGAGTAACACCATTGAACAATGGGCACTTCCCAGGGGGATTGTTGAAAATGAATGTACCAACTTTAAATGCAGTCTCAAACCATATGCAATCTTCTTAAACTATAAAGGAGGTAGAAGAAATGGACACTATAACACAGCAAAAAGCTGCAGAAGTGGTGCAGCTGTAGGAACCGGGCAAAAGCACTGTCCACTTTAAAACCAAGACAGAAAATCTGGGTATAAGATGAGAAGTCAGAAGAAACGGTCATCAGAGAAACCAATCAAGTGAGATCTTGTGTTACCAGAATTCCTGAAAGGATATTCAGGAGAAACAAGAAGGCAATGATCTTACTTGAGCCAAGAAGTGAGACCGGAGTCTGATTATCATAATATGTAGGTACGAGTTACTCAAAATCTATCAACTAATGTACAGAATGGTGTAACAATTCTGGATATGGTACCATACCATCAAACTACTGCTTAAGTCAAACTAATCAGATTGGGACATCAGCTCAAAGTTCCAGAACATCTCAACCTGAGATTCAGATTTTGCGTAGGATTTGTTGGGGAAACTGTGGTAATATATTCATGGTTGCAATGAATATGTAAAGAAATACATTACTGGAATATACCAATTAAGAGAGGAACACTTTAGAAATTTCCTGATAATTGATTGCAACCTCTACACTATTAGCCAGTTGTTTAACATTGACATTGTCTCTTTCTTAGACTACCTGGAAAAGGTCAGAAGGCAATTCTACTGCAAAACATTAGCCTGCACACCACGTGAATGGCGAGAGTCTGCAGGAATTCATACCCTGTAATACCAACAGTTTAATATTTAATTCAAGCAAACGTTAAAAACAAATTGCTGCAACAAGTTATTTAACACCAGAGAAGGTAAGACATGGTTGTGAAATCCCCATTATGTTGCTTGGCAATAAATTGTAGGCCTTTCCACTCATATTTAAGGTTGTGGCAAAATGATTGTTGTTCATTAAAAAAAACAGGATTAACAATATGTAGAATGAAACAAGCACATCAGTTCTGAGTGGCATAACAGACTCACTGTATCTACCACATATTAGTGCCTGAAATGCTTCTAACAACACAGGCAACCAATCTTTTCTACATTCTCCTCAACAGCAGTTAACATCTGTTTCCTACATAAATATTCCAAGGTGGCAGATGATGCTCATGAAGCAGAAACACAACTATTTTGACATCTTATTGAACAACTGGATATTTAATTAACCGCCAAATGTTATATGTTCTTATTCAATTATTACCATCGTTATGATTGATAAACTTGCTGAGTTGAGTTCTCCCACATTTAGATTATCTTTTAAAGAAGCTATAAAAAAACTTCTGCATATAAAAGCAAGGATGTTTATGGTACAGGAGGAGGAGATTCACATTCTTTCTTAATAAGAAGCAGACCAAGTCATAGAGCTGTACAATATGGAAACAAGTCAACTCGTCCATGCTGACCTAAATTAGTCGAGTCCCACTTGCTAGCATTTGGTCCATATCCCTCAAAACCCTATCTATTCATCCAGATGCCTTTTAAATGTTGTAAGTGTACCACCCTCCATCACTTCCTCTGGCAACTCATTCCACACATGCACCACCTTCTGCAAGTCACAGCAATATTACAGATACTCTCAACTTGGTGGGGGGCTGGGGAAGAAAGAGTGGGGAAAAGACACTTTGAAGAATTCTCAGTGTATAAAAAGAGTCAATAAGATATCCTGCCAGTAGTAGGGCTCTGCAAAAGGATCCAAGGAAGCCAACTGGCCACTGGAAGGTAGTCTGTGGGTTAACCTTTTTCTCCCCCTGTACAGTTGGTTCTGCTGCAAAGTGCATTTCTTCAATGTGAACTGGCTATAACACAATTGAAGAATTTAGACCATCTTTTGAAGAACGTGAACTTTTCTCGCCTGTATAGCAGCATGATGGCACAGTAGCTAGCACTGCTGTCTCACAACGTCAAGGTCCCAGGTTCAATTCCAGCCTCAGGTGACTGTCCGTGTGGAGTTTGTATGTTCTCCTCGTGTCTGTGTGGGTTTCCTCCGGATGCTCTGGTTTCCTCCCACAATCCAAAGGTGTGCAGGTCAGGTGAATTAGCATGTTAAATTGCCCATAGTGTTAGATACATTAGTCAGAGGGAAATGGGTCTGGGTGGGTTACTCTTCGGAGGGTCGGTGGACTGGTTGGGCCGAAGGGCCTGTTTCCACAATGTAGGGAATCTAATCTAATCTGTATTGGCTATAACATGGTTTTGGTCCCATTGGTTTCAATGGTGCTGTATTATGCAATTTTCTTATAACATGGAATCACACAGGAATGTAACTATCACATTATATCGGAACAGACTATGTCTTTCTCTACTCTTCACTTTGTGAATATTTTCAGACATGTCTGTGCAACAGAGAAAGATGGCATGGTTTCAGGATTTTTAAGGGCAAAACTGAGAAAAGCAAATATCTTTTAGGTGGCTGGTAATCAACAGCTGGAATTGGTAACCAAGATATGTGGTTGAAGCTAAAAATAAATTATTAAATTCTCTGATTGAACAACAGGAGCATATGAAGTAAACTAAAGGGACTTCTTACGATCTTAATTATTCTTCGAAGACTGAACTGTCACTAAGTGAGGAAATTCAGATCTCAAAAGCAGCAGATCACAATGGCTGTTATAGAACATAGAACATAGAACAATACAGCGCAGAAGAGGCCCTTCGGTCCTCAATGTTGCGCCGATCTGTGAACTATTCTCAGCTCATCCCCCTACATTATCCCATCATCATCCAGGTGCTTACAGTCATAGAGATGTACAGCATGGAAACAGACCCTTCAGTCCAACTCATCCATGCCACCCAGATATCCCAACCTGCCAGCACCTGGCCCATATCCCTCCAAACCCTTCCTATTCATATACCCATCAAAATGCCTTTTAAATGTAGCAATTGTACCAACCTCCACCACTTCCTCTGGTAGCTCATTCCATTGCCATGCAAGATTTCTTTTCACAGCATCCTTTAATGTTAATTATGTTCAGAGTAATTTAAGAATCAATATCTTCAATTTATACGCTGGAATAATAGAATTTAAATGTTTATGCCTTAAACTACTCTCTGCACAAGGTGAACCTCAAGGTGACCAAAATATTTCCAACAAAAATCATTGATATGAATGCTGAATCTTAGTTAGAAGCATTATCATATATAATAAATATCAATGAACCCTATTGTCCATCACTTATAAACACTTCACCAATCTGCAAACAGAGTCATTGTTAAAAGTTGCTTTTTTGCTTTTAACTCTGTAACGATCCTAGCTGATGGTAATTCTGAAAAGTCAGATCCCCAGTGGAAAACCTGGATTGATACACCACAAGTTTAACTTTTTTTGCAATTTGACTACCATATTGGTCAGTCACTTAACATAATCATGAGGAACTACTAATGTACTTTTAACAAAAGAACATATGAGACAATTTGGAAAGATCTTATTAGAAACAAGTAGAAAGATTTAACTGTTTTATTTTCTCATAGTATCCTTACAGACATTAAACCCAGTGAAATTTCCATTTCAGTTGACAAGATTGCAAATATCTCATTTGGATGAGTATTAAGCAAATGTTATTCTTTACATTAGTGTCTCTCTCCAGAGATACACAGGTGCAGCCTGACACATTGACTTTTTCTCACTGAACTCTGAGAAAGCTTCAAGGCCTCTTCCAGCCTTGAACTGGACTGCTTTACTAGATTAAGACTTTTTCCCAGCTCTGATTGCCTGGAGACTTCTAAATCTAAATTGCCCTTTTGCCAGTAAGGATCGTCTCTCTCTGAAGTGGACCTGCTTGTGGCCCCTTCTGTCTCTCTCCAGGTAATAAATTGCAAATTAGTTAACACTTGATTAACAATTATTCCACCAGGCAGCTTAGCTGATCATTTAGCTTAAGTCACATGATTTTTTCGAAATGCCATTTTGTCCCAACTCTGAAGAAAGAAGCCTTTAAGCTTCATTAAAAGAAAAAGCTTGCGTCACAGAACTGAAAATCAAGAACCCACTAATCCCATTCACATAGGGAATGAACTTCCTGATAAGTGGAGGATGTGGGCACAGTTACTATGTTTAAAAGACATCTGGATAAGTAGATTAATAGGAAAGGTTTGAAGAGATCTGAGCCAGGAACAGGCAGGTAGGACAAGTTTTGTTTGGCATTATGTTCGGCGTGGGCTGGTTGGACTGAAGGGCCTGTTTCTGTATGACTCTATGACTTCCTCTGAAACGAAGAAATAACCAAAGGCAAGAAGGAGATTCCATAGAGGCTGTCGGGCCATGACAATATTCTGGCAATGAGTCTGAAGACATGTCTTCCACCACAAGCTACACCCTAAGTCAACGTTTTTCAGTACATTTAGATTTAGAATTTATAGTTAGATTTAACTTTGAATTAAATAATAGCTTCCCAGTACTACTTTAAGTGACAGTTCAATTTGAGAGGGAAGAAACAAAACCTTAAAACTCAAAAATCGATCTGAACCTGATGATGTTGTAATGTTCCATCTATTACAAATGATGCGATATCATCTCGTGTGAGCAGGCAAGCCTTCCACAGAGGAGATATTCCCACCATCTGACAATTCTATGGAGATATTCCCACCATCTGACAATTCACAGCATGCATTATCCACCCATGGGAATCCATACCAAGCCATAATTCTATTCCAAATTGCCATCCTAACTTGGCTTCTTTCAAAACTTATTTGAGACCTTGTGGCCCATCTCCCCTTGATCATGATGCTGCTTCAAAGTATTTAATATAAAGTATGCCAGCTGAGACTCCAACCAATTCACAACAGTTGTGATAAGTTCTGTCAATCTTTGGAATTAAGCACCCAATACTGTTCAAAAACATAAGTATCTTGAGAGTGATTGGTAACAGTAAAGGTATTGGGTAGATACAGTAGAGCCAATTAAAGCCCACAACAGTGGAGAGTCAATCAATTCAGGATGGCATAAAAGTAAAATACTGTGGGTGCTGGAAACCTTAAACAAACAGAGATTGCTGGAGAAACTCAGCAAATTTGCCAGCATCAATGGAGAGAGAAATAAAATTGGAATTTTGAGCCTGGCATGATTCTTCAGAGTTCTGTAGAGGTGTTATACTGGACTCAAAACAGGATGCCAGCTGGCTAATAGAGCCAGCAGATTGCTGTGAGACACCTTGTTCAGAAGCATTCAGGCAGACTGGAGACACAGGCACAAAAAAAGAGGGAGCTTATATCAATGAAGCCATTATGGCATCATTATGAGGAAGGATTACTGCATGATTCCGTGACAACTCCTACAGGTCTTAAGAGAAAGAATTCCTATATCCAGGAGAGGGAGGAAGAAGCCACACACCTGAGTAAGAAGAGATGGCTGGAGTTAGCAGGAATGGTGAGCAGACAAGAGGTGATCGCAAGAAGCTGGATTTAGTGCTGGAAAGAATCAAATGACTTGTCTTGGTCTGGAAACATGAGTCACATTTGGTATTACTGTGAACTCATGATATGTGAGGCCAGGAGCCACATCATGCAGCGAGTGACTGCAGGCATCAGCATTCAGATTAGGAGCACCCAGTTAATGTGTGCTTGAACTCTATAGCTGGCGATGGACAGAGGCTATACTGAGATGAATGTCCATGTCACAATCCCAGTGACACAATGTTGCATATTTATAGAGTCTCAGAGACAGCAGCATAGATGGGCCATGCGCACAGAGTTACACAGCATGTGTCTGTGCTAGCAGGAGCAGTGCATTCATAATGCCAGGGAGTGTCAATGCATTGTGGGTCAGGGAAGAGGGTGAGGTGGGTGGGAAGGTGAGATTCATCAGATACAAGAGACAATCAGACAGCAGAGCAACCAGTCATGGAGGCTGAAGTGGGTGTGGAATCATGAGCAAAGCGATGAAACAAACACAGAGAATGCTGGAGAAACTCAGCAGGTCTAGCAGCATTCATGGAGAGAGAAACAGAGTTAACGTTTCAAGTCTAGTGTGATTCTTCTTCAGAACTTCCTCTTCAGTTCAGTCAGGGTTTAGAAAATGTTTAAAAAAAGTTCCCATTTACTGATGTACAAGGACCCGAGGAAACAAAATTAAGGATTTGGATAAAAGATGCAGCAGGATTTGAGGAAGAATATTTTAAAGATAGTAAATGGGAATGTTCTGGATGCTGCATCTGAGGTTGGTGGAAGTGAAGGCAACAAATTAGTTCAAAAGGAAATTGGATGAGTATTGAAGAGAAATAGACTAATGGGGTCATGGGCTATAGAGTGGGGGAATGGGACAGATTGGATTTGCTGTACTGACAGACAACCCAGACATAATAGAATCTCTATAGTCCAGAATCAGGCCATTCAGCCCATCGAGTCCACACTGACCCTCCCACCTAGACCCACTCTCCTGCCCTATAACCCTACATTTCCCATGGCTAACCCACCCAGCCTGTATGTCTGTGGACACTACGGGCAATTTAACATGGCCAATCCACCTAACCTGCATATCTGTGGACATTGAGAGGAAACTCGAGCATCTGGAGAAAATGCACGCAGACAATGTGCATACTCCACACACAAAGTCACTGAACCTGGGTCCCTGGCATTGTGAGGCAGCACAGCTAACCACTGTGCCACCTCCCAATGTAGTGAATAGCCATTTTCTGATCCGCAATGACTGTGCGACTTGGCCAAGTTTAGCAGCAAAATCTCACTAGGGCTCCAGCCACACTTGAAAAATCAGAGGTTGCACTACTATCTAAGGACACTGTGGCACTCCACTCCAGCTCACACTCCTGCAGCACGCATACAATCCCATCGATGGGCTTTGCATTGCAAGTGTAGAAAGGCTGGCACAATCTTTCAGAGATGTCAGGATGTTACACAGGTAGTAACAGCTCCAAGCACTTCCCCTCTGGGATAGTGAGGAGAGGCATAGTCATGCTCAGCTTTATGGGTGTCACCAGTAAAGCAGCAGCAAGATAGTGTCATAGAGTAATACAGCATGGAGACAGGCCCTTCAGCTCAAACTGGCCCATGCTGACCATGGTGCCCCCTCAGCTAGTTCCAATTGCTCACATTTGGTCCATATCCCTCTAAACTCTTCCCATCCATGTACCCATCCAAATGTTTTTTTTTAATGTTGCTATTATACCTGCCTCAACCACTTTCTCTGGTAGCCCATTCCATACACGCACTCTCTGCCTGAAGAGGTTGCCCCTCAGGTCCTTCTTAAATCTTTCCCCTCTCACCTTAAACCTATGCCCTTTAGTTTTCAGTTCCCCAACCCTGGGAAGAAGACTGTTGCATTCATCCTATCCATGCCCCTCATGAGTTTATACACCTCAATAAGGTCACCCCATATTCTCATACGTTCCAAGGAATAAGGTCCTACGCTGGCCAACTTCTCCCTATAACTCAGGCCTACTAATCCCAGCAACATCCTTGTCAATCTTCTTTGCACTCTTTCTTATAACAGGGTGACCGAGATTGTACAGTATACTCCAAGTGTGACCTCAATATCTTATTCAGTTGTAACATAACATCCCAGCTCCTTTACTCACTGCCTTGACTGATGAAGGCCAGCATGCTAAATGCCTTTTTCGCCACCCTGCCTAACTGTCAGGCTGCTTTCAATGAACTATATATTTGTACTCCCTCTGTTCCACAACACTTGTCAGCACCTTACCATTTACTGTATAAGTCCTGCCCTGGTTTGACTTTCCAAAGTGCAACACCTCACACTTCTCTGTATTGAATTGCAAAGATATGTCAGGATATCTGTCAGCATTTTCAGAGGCAATTCAGTCCTGGACACACACAATGGAGCAATGCATCCGTGCCATGTCTAATCCCATTTCTCTAGAACATGAATCTTTGATTGAAAGGGTGGAGATAGACACTGGAGCATAGCATTACATGGATATCCATAGCACTATATGGCATGGTCTCATTCACAAGATGTATGAATTAATGGGCCAACAAGATGCTCCAGTTACCTCGTGCCAGGAGCTGAGCACAACTGCAAAGAGCTGAAGAGAGGCGTACTGAAGGCTTTAGAGATTCCTCTCAAGTCTGAAGGGAGATCCTCAGTTACTTTGACACTAATTCTGCACGCTGATCTGCTGACTAATGCAAGCCACACAGAGTTGTGGGTGGCCTTGACTGTGCCAGCTCTCAGTGGGGTTTGAGCACCCAGAGAAGGGAGACTATGGCTGTCTTGTACTGGGATGGAAAAGGCAGAAGGGTTCTCTATATCAACTCCAGGCACAGGGAGATCATTCCATTAATGTTACTATATAAGAGGATGTAACTACACGGGCTGACATTTAGTGTTTCACTGCATGGTAATTATTTTTACAATGCAATGGTCTTTAATGTTTTACAGAGGTTTGAGATGCAGTGTATAAAAATTTATAGATACATATTTGTGCACCAATTGACAGCCATTACTAGGCTAGTATTTATTGACATTCCTAATTTCGCTGGGGAAATTAGTGGCTAGCCATTTTTTTTGAACCACAGTGGACCCTGGTGTGTCTTGACATCCACAGTGCTACTTGGAAGGAAGTTCCAGAATTTTGACCAAGTGACAGTGAAAGAACAGTTATATAGATTGTTCCATGTCAGGATGGTGTGAGACCTAGAGGAAGTACATTTAAGGTGTGCCTTCATAGGCAGATCATCACCTTGGCTGGAGTGAAAGAAATTGGAAGAACCAGGGACAGCGATGGTCTTGCTGCCCATAGTTGTTCCAGCCTTGTATGGGACAAAGTCTAAGAAATAAGTAAAACTCAGAGCCTCCTGAGTACATTTTGAAAAGACCTGGGCTATGGAGCTGAAGAATACATGGAGAAGGTAAGGGTGTCTTAAGTAAAGTCAACAAGACCTCAACTGAGAGAGAACTTATTAGGGGTTTGGTAGACCTTAGCCCATGTCTTTACATAATGCGTCTACTGAGCAGAGTATCTCAAGCTCACGTTCCAAAGAACACATTCCTGTGGTGTCACTGTTTAAGAAGGGCGGTAAAGACAAGCCAGGGAACTATAGACCAATGAGCCTGACCTCGGTGGAGGGAATCCTGAGGGACAGGATGTACATGTATTTGGAAAGGCAAGGACTGATTCGAGATAGTGAACATGGCTTTGTGCATGGGAAATCATGTCTCACAAACTTGATTGAGTTTTTTGAAGAAGTAACAATGAAGATTGATGAGGGCAAAGCAGTAGATGTGATCTATATGGACTTCAGTAAGACGTTTGACAAGATTCCCCATGGGAGACTGATTAGCAAGGTTAGATCTCATGGAAGACAGGGAGAACTAGCCATTTGGATACAGAACTGGCTCAAAGGTAGAAGACAGAGGGTACTGGTGGAGGGTTGTTTTTCAGACTGGAGGCCTGTGACCAGTGGAGTGCCACGAGGATCAGTACTGGGTCCACTACTTTTTGTCATTTACGTAAATGATTTGGATGCGAGCATAAGAGGTATAGTTAGTAAGTTTGCAGATTACACCAAATTTGGAGGTGTAGTGGACAGTGAAGAAGGTTACCTCAGATTACAACAGAATCTTGATCAGATGGGCCAATGGGCTGTGAATTCGCAGATGGAGTTTAAAAATGTGAGGTGCTGCATTTTGGGAAAGCAAACCTTAGCAGGACTTATACACCTAATGGTAAGGTCCTGGGGAGTGTTGCTGAACAAAGAGACCTTGGAGTGCAGGTTCATAGCTCCTTGAAAGTAGTTGCAGCAGGTAGATAGGATAGTGAAGGCGGCATTTGGTATTCTTTCCTTTATTGGTCAGAGTATGAGTACAGGAGTTGGGAGGTCATGTTATGACTGTCCTGGGTTCGGGGAGTCCAGAACTAGAGGGCATAGGTTTAGGGTGAGAGGGGAAAGATATAAAAGAGACCTAAGAGGCAACTTTTTCATGCAGAGGGTGGTACATGTATGGAATGAGCTGCCAGAGGATGTTGTGGAGTCTGGTTCAATTGCAACATTTAAGAGGCATTTGGATGGATATATGAACAGGAAGGGTTTGGAGGGATATGGGCCGGGTGCTGGCAGGTGGGACTAGATTGGGGTTGGGATATCTGGTCGGCATGGATGGGTTGGACCAAAGGGTCTGTTTCCATGCTGTACATCTCTATGACTCTCTGACCAATATCATATATATTATTTGGCAGGAAATATTTTAATTCAAATAAAACTGATGGTATACAACTGCTTTTCATATCCTAATTAAGAAAAAAGGTAGGCTGGCAATAATGTGGCTTTTATATAAGGGGAGGGAAGAGTTACCAACATGTAATGATAATGTAATGCTAAAATAATGCATTTTAATGTAAATTCTGCTGTAATGCGTTAAACATTTTGAATACAATGCAATGTAATCTGCATTGGAAAGTATAATTGCATCTCTACATCTTCATTACAGAAATGGATCACAGCTCTCTCCTCCAATTAGACAAATAGATTTGCCAAAAATATTCGCAAACCATTCTTCTTGGAAGCCAAAAAAGTTATAAAAATAGAGAGTATGATGATGGTCTTTAATAGAGAAAGGATGCATTTAATGTAATTCAATACAAAAATTGGCATTTTGCTTGGGAGCACACACTTGGCTCGATTTACTCCATTCTACATGTTAAGAATTCTTCCATAGCCTGCAGTAGTAATAACCATCATCACCATTATGAATAACAGTACATTTACTGCTTTGATTCTGCTTTGCCACTGGTGAAGTGAAGTGTGTAATAAAGCCCACTATAATCTCCTTGACACTAATGTTTTCACTGAGCACCATCCAGATGTATCACTTACGCTGGCTCCGACTGCAACAATGTAAATCTTCTCTTCTAGTTGCACTTACAGAAATGAATCTGTGCTGTCAAGCGGCAGCTCTAAATTATTCAACAGCCTCCCATTTCAGAGTGCATCAGCTGCCAGAGCCCCAGGGTCCCAGCAATTCATCAATGCCCGTGACACTACATATTAGCCCTTCCACAAGAGAGCAATGATGGGGATTCTACAGGGAGGTGAAAATAATTACAAGATCACATTTCCACACAGTTATAAGAAGCTTTTAAAAGCAGCCCTGCAAAACAGCATCTGAAAGGTGATACAGACTAGAGAGACAACGCTGTTCCTGTGGTTTCCTTGAAAGGAAAGATTCCTGCTGGGTTCGGAGGTTCACTCACACTGGTGTTTCTCCTACACTGCAGTTAGATAGCTATTCTCCACATGTGGGCCTTGACATTGGGTGCCATTAGTTGGTGGTGTCTAAAGGGAAACATGGTAGCATCTTTTCATCATCAGCCAGGACAACCACACCCACACCTCCCAGCTCTAAGCCCCGATTAGCTCCAAGGACAGGAAGGTTGGGACAAAACATTTAGAACCAAATGCAGGACAGAATTCAGATTGAAAACCTGATACGTTAGGCAATATATTTACTTCTTGCATTTTGTCAAGTGGAACAATAGTGCACTACTGTTAATTCTGCATTTCCTTTTCACAGAATCCAACTTATGCTGTTTTCTTTTCAAATACAGCGCTGCATTGAATGAGCTTTGAAAGTTCCTTCCTGGAATTTTTCAGTAATAAATATTCTATTTGTTTTTCCAAGTAGTTTTGATGATTGTGCAAATAGATGAGAGTGAAATGTGGAATGTGCATGAAGATTTTTAATATTCAATTCTTTACAACCCAGTGCAAATTTTGAAAAGGCCTAGAATAGGTGAAAGTACCTGTTGTAAAGAAACTGAAATGTCCTTTTTAAAAAGAACAAATCTTTAAGGTTCTCTCAACGTCTAAAGCAACAAAAGTGATTGTTGTGTTTTCTGCAACATGGTGTAGTGTTAATGTCACTGGACCAAACAGCCAGGCTAATGACTTGGGGACAGAGGTTCAAATCTTATCATGGCAACAGCTGGAATTTAACATTCAAATCTAAATGAAATGGAATTGAAATTAATAGTCACCATGAAGCTATTATAGATTGTTGTGAAGATCCATGTGATTAAGTATTGGCCTTTCGGAAAGAAAATCTGCCATCTTCAGCTGGTCTGACCCACTTGTGACTCCAGATTTACAGTGATATGATTGAAGAGCAATAAGGCATGCATAACCATTTCTGGCCTTGCAGCATTACCCATATCCCATGGACTGGAGGTGGATAGGAGACAGGAAAGATTTATTTTTATGCATTTATGAGATATCAGCATCACTGGCAAGGCCATCATTTATAATCCATTCCTTGCTGCCCTTGAGGTAGTGGCAAATTGCCTCTTGAACCCTTGTAATCCATCTGGTGAATGTACACTTTGTGTTAAGGACTGAGTTTCAAGTTTCTGACCTAGCAACAGTGAAGGAGCTCAAGAGGATAGAGGCTGTTTACAGAAAAGTTGCAGAAATGTACAGAGGTGCTATACTAAAACAAAGCATAATTCCTGCAATTTTGCCCTCTCTTCTGTTGGCTGAAGCTATTATCCTCAGTTGTCAATCTGTCAACTCAGCCACAAGATGAACAACTTTCCATCTAGAATAAATCATCATTGGCAAAGTCTGAACTTTATACTTGGAGTATCTTACAAAACCAAATGGTGTGGCACAGTAGCTCAGTGGCTAGCACTGCTACACCACAGCACCAGCGACCCAGGTTCAATTCCATCCTTGAGTGACTGTCTGTGGAATAGCTCATTCTCTGTTGTCTGCGTGGATTTCCTTCAGGCGCTCCGGTTTCCTCTCACAGTCCAAAGATGTGCAGGTTGGGTGGATTGGCCATGCTAAATTGCCCCATAGTGTCCAGGGATATGCAGGCTAGGTGGATCATGCATGGGAAATGCAGTGTAGATAGAATAAGAGTTTGGATCTGGGCGAGGTGGCCTTTGGAGGGTTTGGTGGACTTGATGGGCCCAATGGACTGTTCCCACATTGTAGGGATTCTATGATTCCATGAAATTTCAACATTGATAGAGTGGCAATAGTACGCAACTGAACCATACAGTTCTGTTTCCAACTCACTCAATCAATCAGAAATAATGAAAACTTGAACATCAAGCATTGAGCTTTCTGAATGTTCAATTCCATCCTTGAGTGACTGTCTGTGGAATAGCTCATTCTCTGTTGTCTGCGTGGATTTCCTTCAGGCGCTCCGGTTTCCTCTCACAGTCCAAAGATGTGCAGGTTGGGTGGATTGGCCATGCTAAATTGCCCCATAGTGTCCAGGGATATGCAGGCTAGGTGGATCAGGCATGGGAAATGCAGTGTTACAGGGATAGAGTAAGAGTTTGGATCTGGGCGAGGTGGCCTTTGGAGGGTTTGGTGGACTTGATGGGCCCAATGGACAGCTCCCACATTGTAGGGATTCTATGATTCCATGAAATTTCAACATTGATAGAGTGGCAATAGTACGCAACTGAACCATACAGTTCCGTTTCCAACTCACTCAATCAATCAGAAATAATGAAAACTTGAACATCAAGCATTGAGCTTTCTGAATTGGACTTGTCATAATCGGTTGATGATCCTTATAAGTAACTTCACTGATATCAGTAGTATTCAGTTGATTTCTATCTCAAAAGACAAGTAGTAATAATAAATTTGCAGTGAGCTGCTGACTGAATTGTCAATGAGCAATTATCAGGTCTGTCATTGATAGCACCAAGGAGACCTAATCAATAAACTTTTCTGGAAATAGTGACCAGGATTTCGCTCACCTGATACAATTCTGGTATGGTTGGAAACCGTCTATTTCTCAACCCACAAGCCAACTGTACGAGCTGGAACTAACATCAAACTTCAGCTGGACTAATGAAGAGATTACAGTGATAACAAATATGAGCATACAGGCACAAATTCTCAAGAAACATGGCCAGTTCTGTCACCATTCAGCACTTCAAGTGGAATGACTGTAGCAGTTTTATTTTTCCAGGATATTTCAAAGCAATTCAAGATCAGAAATCGCACAACACTAGGTTATAGTCCAACAGGTTTATTTGAAATCAGAAGCTTTCAGAGTGCTGCCCCTTCATCAGGTGGAGCTCTACCTGATGAAGGAGGAGCCTTCCAAAAGCTTGTGATTTCAAATCAACCTGTTGGACTATGATCTGGTGTTGCGTGACTTCTGACTTGTCCACTCAGTCCAACACCAGTACCTCCACATCTAAGCAATTCAAATCAGTAATGATTTGATAATGGCGATGTACTCCAAGTCAGTGTTTACCCCTTACAGCATCTGATATGGTTTGAACTATTAAGTGTCCCAATGTTGTTCATGCCAAAGTGACAAAAGCTACATCCTGAATTGATCAAAAATATTCACAGCTCTTTTTCTTGCAATTCTCCTTAAGTTTAAAAAGATCTGCATTTTCTTTATGGGACTATGAAAACAAAGGAAGCCAAGCAATAGCAAGAGGGAAGACAAATGCTTTTAAAGGGTCAATTGTTATGTCAAGTCTTTTGGAGGATCCTTTCATACAACACCAATGAAGTTTTGCTTCTCCTTTTGCAAGTGAAGATCTTTCCCCTAGAATGTTCATCACAGATTCAGATCTTTGGATTATGGAAGCTATCTCTGGAAAGACTTGAAATTTCTTGCCTTAGTGGGACTGAGACAGATATCCTCACAGAGTAATTTGTTAGTGGTGTCGAGGTTAGTTCAAAAAAAGGTTATCAGGAGATGGTATTGATAATAATGGATGGGATCAGCATATTATTGAGAGAGGATCTAAGATCATAAGAATAATGTACAGAATCTATTTTGATAGAGTTTGAATCAGCAATGGGCAGCTGACATTTATTGGAGTTAATTATAGGTCAGCAAATAGTAATGGTAATGTGAAGCATGGTATTGATCAAGAAATGAGAGAAATGTATGGCATGGGGAACCATAGTTATCATGAGAATGATAATGTAGAATGGTAGACCAATTGAGGAATAAAGCTGTGGAGAACAAATTTCTGAAGGTTGTCAGGAATGGTTTTCTGTAGCAGTACGCTAAGGAATCAATTAGAGGAAACACTATTGTATGTCAATAACAATGAAATGAATAAGATCTAATTAACAACCTTGTTCTAAAAGAATCTTGAGAGGTGAGTGACCACAGCACGATGGAATTTTACATTATGTTTGAAGGTAAGTAGTTCAATCTAAAGCAAAGGTGTGAAGTTTGAATAAGTGAAATTATGGAGGTATGAGGCACAAATTGATTGGGAAGTGGATTGGGAAATTAAAAGATATAAATGTACATAGGCAATAGATTGTCTGTAAAGACCTGTTACATAATCTACAGCAATTATACATTGCTTCAAGGTGCGAACACTCACAATGATCAGTCACCCATAGATAATGAACAAAGTTCAGGATTGTAAAAAATTAAATGAAAGGCCTCTAAGATTGCATCAATAGCAGCAATTCTGAAGGTTCAGAGGTTTTTGAAATCCAACACAGGAGGATCAAGAAACAGATAAGAATGGGGAGTACAGAATATAACATTGACTCTCCTGCTCCTCAGATGCTGCCTGATATGCTGTGCTTCTCCAGTGCCACACTTTGACAATACAGAATATAAATGCAATCTAGCAAAAATAAACATAGAAAAGGATTGTAAAAGCTTCTATAGATATGGAAAAGGAAACATTCAGTTAAGATGGATGTGGATTCATTGCAGGCAGAGTCGGGATAATTTATAATGGGGAATAAAGAAATGGCAGATAAGCTAAATGATTACTTTGTGTCTGTTTTCACAGAGGAAGATCAGAGATCTCCCAGAAGTGGCTATGGTAATTGAGAAGCGGAAGGAAATTTGTGTCAGTAAAAAGATTGCACTGGAGGAAATAATGGGATTGGAAGTTGACCTGAAGGTCTGTGTCAGAAAGAGATGAAGGAGGTGGCTATAGAGAAAAAGTCAATGATTGGTGACTATGTCACATAAGTCTATAGATTCTGGAATGTTTGGTATGGATTGGAAGGTAAGAAATGTCATCCCACGAAACAGGGAACAACAGACCTGTTAACTTTACACCAATAGTTGGGAAAATGCTAGAATTACTTAAACTCCCTCAATCTTATTAGTTTCTTAATTACCCTTTATTTTTGATATGTCAATTATATCCTTTTACTTGGAAACAAACATGGAACCTGGGATTTAATGCAGGTCTGATTCAACAGGTTAGAGACCAGTGGGGACCCCTTATTATCTTTCTCTGGGAGGCACAACACTGCTCCAAGATAATAAAGCACTTATTTGGACAGCGACAATGTCCCACAGAATTAATATCCTAGTAGGATGCAAAATCTTGCCCCTGAGAGTGACTAGCTCATCAGACACTGGCAATTCTCCAGAATTGGCAGCACCATCATGACAGCAGGGCGCTGTCTGTACTAACGTGGGGACTATCTTGAAGATCACCAATGGATCTTTAATAAAGTTGAGTGTGGATAGATGGACATCATGGATGGGGGTTGTCAAGGAAGCAAGGGAAGGGGAATATCTTCCTGCCGGACCCTTTTTTCAATGTTGTGATCCTTGATTGGGCACAAAGTGCACGCTAACATGGATTAACCACACCAGCCCACACACCCCCTCCCACTAATAAGCTGCTTTATCCATCCAACAAGATTGAAAACTTACCAACCAAAGAAGCCTTTTTTACCCAACTTTTAGGTTACCTTTTGCTGGATTCTGCAACACCCCTAGTCTTTGGGCTTACTACTATTAGTCATAGAATTATAAGCCTCTTATTCTAACTTAATACTAACTTTAACTTCCCAAGTACACCACAAATGGATCTTTTGTACTGTGTTTTTTTTTAATGGGATGCATTTTTGATGGATATATTCATGTGTCCTTCCTGTTGGCAATCTAAGATACTTTCTTCAACTCTTTCATTTGACAGCTACCTGTGAGGAATGTAAAATTAGTCTGGCTGACCTCTGGCTATATCTGTGTTTTTTTTGTCTATTCCCAAACTAATCTAGTAAACCAAAGGATTATTTATGGCAGAGTTGAAATTGCATCTCACGGGTGAAACTAAATATCAAGTAAACTCTTCTG
Organism: Chiloscyllium plagiosum; assembly: GCF_004010195.1. Classification (NCBI taxonomy): domain Eukaryota; kingdom Metazoa; phylum Chordata; class Chondrichthyes; order Orectolobiformes; family Hemiscylliidae; genus Chiloscyllium; species Chiloscyllium plagiosum. Next base: position 70,346,261 of record NC_057727.1, on the reverse strand, counting down.
CTGGAAAGTAGCTGGTGTTGATAATGAACTCAGCTTTCATGGCGTAGCCTGATTTTTAAAAATGTACAATGACTATTGTGACAGAGTTAGAAGGGAGCATTGATTCCTTTCTAGACCCACTCTTCCCAATGCCCACAATAAAATCAACCAGGTTCACAATATGGACAATTCAATAGATTATAAACCATGTCTGGTTAAGTACTGCAAACAATTCAACTGGGTTTTTTTAGTCAACAAAGAATTATCAATTTGTTACAAATAAAACTCACCCAAACCAACATGCAAAGGGTTAAGCTGTGCCAAGGTAGAAATGAGGTATTGTCTAGCATCCCAAACTTATTGTGACACAGCATAGGTAACAAATAAATGATGGTTGAACACATCAAACAGCAACTATGATTGAGACATATCCCATGTATTTCCCCAGCAACCCCCATCCCTACATTAATGACTCTGTGGTTCATTAAATCACATTAACATTTCATGAGGGATTATGATTCTTTACTGGCCCTGAAAATCCCTTGAAAGCCATTCTACTATTGTCTTCCTCAACAGTTGTTCATGTTTTGATAGTTTACCTTCCTCTTCTGGGATTACACATATCCTGATATTTTGGAAACTACACTCCACCAATTAGCTACAAGCATAACTCCAGATTTTTCATGACAACAGCTTTCACCAAACCTCAAATGCCTCTGGATTTGTTTCTTGAGCTCTACTCCTGCACCGCTGTACAAAGCAAATGGTCGTTGTGAGTTTCCTTCATATTCACCCACAGCCGCACTAATGGCTCCGTCTGATTCTTCATAGATCCCAATGCATTGCTAGAGGCCTGACTTCAATACTTAACTAACAACCAACTCCAAGAATCTTTTCCCGAGTTTTACCAACGTAGAGCCATCCAACTACCCTTGACATCTCCATTCATCCTCAACTACCCAGACTCATTTAAGTTACCTTTTCAGCAGTCCAGTGAAACAGTTAATATCTTCATGGAGATTAATTCGGTCTTTACCTTCTTCTCTAACTATGACCCAAGAACTGCTTTTTAGTTACCCGAGACTGTTTATATTTACCGAGCGAAAACCTTATAACAAGACCAGCAACATTGAATATAATTAATATTTTAGAGTATTAGTACAAATGTAGAAACGAGCAATGAGAGTTAAATGTTTGGAGTTCTGTTCCCTGAATTACAATTTTCGCTGAATACTGCTCTGACAGTACGAAAATGTATACAACATAAGGGAACTCATTGTGTCAGGATCATGTGGGAAGTTAGAAGGGAGGGTGATGGCCTAGTGGTATCATTGCTGGACTGTTAAACCAGAGGTCCAAATAATGTTCTGGGGATCCAGGTTCACATCATGCCACAGCTGATGGTGGCAATAAATATCTGGGATTAAGTGTCTAATAATGAGCATGAACCCATTATTGGGGAAAAACCTGTCAGATTCACTAATGTTCTTCAGGGAAGGAAACTGCCATACTTACCTGGTGTGGCCTACATATGATGTCAGACCCACAGCAACGTGGTTGACTCTTAACTGCCCTTTGGGTAATTATGGTTGGGCAACAAATGCTGCCTAGCCAGAGATGCCCTCATTCTGTTAAAGGGAAAAAAAATTGAAACACATACTCTGCAGTGCTGGACTCTTGTCAACCAATGAATAACAGAGAAAAATCCCTTCATGTTCTTCTCTCCTTTAAAAGCAATGACTTAAGTCTGTATGATAAACAAACTATCACCATGTAGGTCTTTGCTCTGCATATGTGGCCCAACAAAGTGTCCGGTAAGATTCGATTATGAGGATTATCACAGTTCCACTTGAATTGGAGCTGCTCTGCATGCACAGACATGAAACACAACTACTTAGATAAATCCAGGGGAAACTTGTATCCTTGTCCAAATAATCTGAAGAGTACTTTCCTGTTCATTAATACAATTCCACAAACTGACAAGGCTCAGTTGACCCTTCTGCAGAGTTCTTTCTCATTTCTCTGCTCACCAATCCATGTATACTTTCAGTAACACAAAATCAGAATGTCCACAGTGAGTCGTGCACTGCTGAGATTAGCTCCAAATAGACAGCACATCTCTGTGTTACTTGGTACCAGACTCCACTTTCTATTACTCAGGCAAATATATGATATTTGTCAATTGTTCATTTGTCAAAGAATTAAATATAAATTAATAATAGCAACAAAAAGAAAGTGATCTTATTAAAATTAAAATAAATAACAACAATCCTAATGCATTAAAAATTCAAGGTGTCTAATCCTGAATATTATAGTTCAAGCACTTTAGATGGGTCAGTTCTTGCCCAATGTGTGCAGGAGATTTTCCTGACATAGTATGTAGACAGGCCAACATGGAGCAAGGCCACATTAGTTTTAGTACTGGGTAATGAGCCCAGCCAGGTGTTGTTAGATTTAGAGGTGGGTGAGCACTTTGGTGATAATGACCACAATTCAGTTATGTTTACTTCAGCAATGGAAAAGGATAGGTGTATATTGCAGAGCAAGAGGTATAGCTGGGGGAAAGGCAATTACAATGCGATGAGGCAAGATTTAGGATGCACAGAATGGGGAAGGAAACTGCAGGGGATGGGCACAATTGAAATGTGGAGCTTATTCAAGGAACAGCTACTGTGTGTCCTTGATAAGTATGTACCTGGCAGGCAGGGAGGAAGTTGTCTAGCGTGGAAGCCATAGTTTACTAAGGAAGTTGAATCTCTTGTCAAGAGGAAGAATAAGGCATGTGTTAGGATGAGCTGGTAAAGGCTCAGTTAGGGCATTGAGAGTTAAACGTTAGCCAGGAAAGACCTAAAGAAGAACTTAAGAAGATCCAGGAGGGGACATGAGAAGTCACTGGCAGATAGGATCAAGGAAAATGCTAAAACATTCTATAGGTATACTAGGAATAAAAGAATGACTAGTGTAAGATTAGGGCCAATCAAGTTTAGTAGTGGGAAGTTGTGCGTGGAGTCAGGGGAGATAGCAGAAGTGCTAAATGAATATCTTTTATCAGTATTCACACTAGAAGATAATGTTGTCGAGGAGAATACTGAGACACAGGCTACTTGACTAGATAGGATTGAGGTTCACAAGGAGGGGGTGTTAGCAATTTAGAGTCTTGGAGATGTACAGCATGGAAACAGACCTTTCGGACCAACCTGTCCATGCTGACCAGATATCCCAACCCAATCTAGTCCCACCTGCCTGCACCCGGCCCATATCCCTCCAAACCCTTCCTATTCATATACCCATCCAAATGCCTCTTAAATGTTGCAATTGTACCAGGCTCCACCACATCCTCTAGCAGCTCATTCCATACACATACCACCCTCTGCATGAAAACGTTGCCACTTAGGTCTTTTTTATATCTTTCCCTTCTCACCCTAAACCTATGCCCTCTTGTTCTGGACTCCCTTACCCCAGAGAAAAGACTTTGTCTATTTATCCTATCCATGCCTCTCATAATTTTGTAAACCTCTGTAAGGTCTCCCCTCAGCCTCCGACGCTCCAGGGAAAACAGCCCCAGCCTGTTCAGCCTCTCCCTGTAGTTCAGATCTCCAACCCTGGCAACATCCTTGGAAATCTTTTCTGAATCCTTTCAAGTTTCACAACACCTTTCTGATAGGAAGGAGACCAGAATTGCACACAATATTCCAACAGTGGCCTAACCAATGTCCTGTACAGCTGCAACATGACCTCCCAACTCCTGTACTCAATACTCTGACCAATAAAGGAAAGCATACCAAATGCCTACTTCACTATCCTATCTACCTGCGACTCCATTTTCAAGGAGCTATGAACCTGCACTCCAAGGCCTCTTTGTTCAGCAACACTCCCTATGACCTTACCATTAAGTGTATAAGTCCTGCTAAGATTTGCTTTCCCAAAACGCAGCACCTAGCATTTATCTGAATTAAACTCCATCTGCCACTTCTCAGCCCATTGTTCCACCTGGTCCAGATCCTGTTGTAATCTGAGGTAACCCTCTTCGCTATCCACTATACCTCCAATTTTGGTGTCATCTGCAAACTTAATAACTGTACCTCTTATGCTCGCATCCAAATCATTTATGTAAATGACAAAAAGTAGAGGACCCAGCACCGATCCTTGTGGCACTCCACTGGTCACAGGCCTCCAGTCAGAAAAACAACCCTCCACCACCACCCTCTGTCTTCTACCTTTGAGCCAGTTCTGTATCCAAATGGCTAGTTCTCCCTGTATTCCATGAGATCTAACCTTGATGACCAGTCTCCCATGGGGAACCTTGTTGAACGCCTTACTGAAGTCCATATCGATCACATCTACTGCTTTGCCCTCATCAATCTTCTTTGTTACTTCTTCAAAAAACTCAATCAAGTTTGTGAGACATGATTTCCCACGCACAAAGCCATGTTGACTATCCCGAATCAGTCCTTGCCTTTCCAAATACATGCACATCCTGCCCACCACCAAGGTCAGGCTCACTGGTCTATAGTTCCCTGGCTTGTCTTTACCACCCTTCTTAAACAGTGGCACGACGTTTGCCAATCTCCAGTCATCTGGCACCTCACCTGTGACTATCGATGATACAAATATCTCAGCAAGAGGCCCAGATGTGCTCTTCCAGCCTCCTACTTGTCTACTTTTGATATCATTAGTTAACGTTTACATACTTCTTAAATATTATGAGAGTTTCTGCTTCATGACCCTTACATTCAGTGAGTTCCAAATTCCCACCCAGCAGTGAAGTTTTCCTCATGTTCCCCTTTAGAATTCTTGCCCTTTGTTAAATCTATGTGTGCACTCATTAATCCCTCCAGCAAGGAAAAAGTTCCTTCCTGTCTACCTTGCCTATGCTCCTCATAATTGAGATGTTTACAGTTATGTCCCCTTTCAATCTCCTCTAAGATAACCAACCCCAGTCTGTCCAATCTGTCTTAATAACTGAAACTCTCCAGACCAGGCACATCCTCTCCAGTACAATCACAGCTCTCCTATGACTGCTTCCTGTAACTTACAGAACAGCTTTCAAAATTCAAGCCTCAAAGTGTTTTGAGAGGAATTTTGTCCAGAAAGGTGTCAACAAATACCCTTCCAGCTTGCCCTAGCATGTAGCATTTTACCCTTGATGTCTTGCTTACTTATGTTTAGACAGGCGAATTATAAACAGTCAAGATTAGAGTGGTGCTGGAAAAACACAGCAGGTCAGGCAGTATCCGAGGAGCAGGAAAAATTGATATTTTGGGCAAAAGCCCTTTATCATTCAGGAATTTTTTCTGCTCGTCGGATACTGCCTGACCTGCTGTGTTTTTCCAGCACCACTCTAATCTTGTCTCTAATCTCCAGCATCTGCAGTCCCCATTTCTGCCTAGGAGGATTATAAAGTACTATCAAATCACCTAGACATGACTGCTATTTAAAGTGGAGTAAATTTACTGAAGCAGAATCAAACTCAGGTGTTTATATCAATATGAGCTCAAATAATTTCTTTCTTATATTACATGCATGTTATAATTATTTACTTGCAGCAACTATAACTACTTTAAAATATTTGGCAGACAGCTATTACACTTGGAGGTAACCAGCTGTGATGAAAAATGTGTACATTGGACAAACAGGCAGAAAACTAGCCACCAGGATACATGAACATCAACTAGCCACAAAAAGACATGACCCACCCTCACTAGTATCCTTACATACAGATGAGGAAGGACATCACTTTGACTGGGACAACACATCCATCCTAGGACAAGCCAAACAGAGACACACACAAGAATTCCTAACATTCCAACTGGAACTCTATCAACAAACTCATTGACTTGGATCCCATTTACCACCCCCTGAGAAAAAGAACAGGAAATGACATCATCATGGGAAATGATGGTAGCACAGGAAATGACATCACCAACCCAAGGAAATCTAAACACGTAAATAGAAAGTGGGCTACACCACCAGTGCTTCATCCGGAGGCTCAGTGAGGATGTTACCTAGTATAGTGACAAAACATCTGAAAATGAACATTCCAAAAGAGTCATGCTGTTGATAGTTCAACATACTAGCAGAAACGCGTTGAAAAGACTGAGTCATATTTTGAAAATCCCAATGTATTGCTCACGTTGTCCTAACATGGATCGCATCATCTCTGTGATTAATGCTGGATGGATTCTGCCTAACTGACAAAGATACTTTAGCAATTGTGCTATTACGAACAGAGGAAAGTAGTGCTGGGCACAATGTAGGAATCCGTGACATCGTTGCAAAGTTGCTCCAGAGCCCTAAAGCCCTGACTCAACAAAAAATATCATGGAGAGCTTGGAATTGTCAATCTTTGTATCTAGACAACTGAAGGTGCAGCCACCAATGGTGAAGCAATATTTGGGAGCGTACAAGATGCCAGACAGAATAAGAGGAGCACCAATACCTTGGAATTTCCTGGGCTGCAAGAGGATTTCAGAGATGGAGAGAAGTTTGAAATTCAGTATCAGAATTTTAAAACTGAAACCTCGCTTAAGGGAAAGCCATTGTAGATCAGCAATAGGGGTGATAGGGGAATGGGACTTGATGCATTTTAAGATGCAGGAGGTAGAGGTTTTAACAACATCAAATTCATGGAGGGTAGAAACCAGCTAGAAGTGAATTGGAATCGTCAAGTCTAGAGAATACATATGTACACGCAAGGGTTTAGTCAACTGATGAGATGAATGACGACATGGAAGTGGAACTAGGTGGTCTTAGAAATTTCACACATTTAAGGTTAATAGGATCAAATGTAGCACCAAAGGTGGCAAACAGCTGCAAGATTTCACACAGAATAACTTAATATCAGACTGTTGTCAAGGAAAGGGATGGAGTCAGTAGCGAGGGAGCAAAGTTTGGAATGGGTGGATACAATGGCTTCAGACTTCAACATTTAATTGGAGGAATTTTTTTCTCATCCAATACTGGATGTCAGGTAAGCACCTTGATGAGTTAGCAACAATGTGGAAGTCAAGAAAGGTGGTGTTGAGGTAGCACTGGTTGCCATTAATATACATGTGAAAATGAACCCTGTACATTTGGAGGATTTCACTAAGCATACAGATCAGAAATTTTGGAGGGCATCAAGGATAGGCCCTTGGGGATACTACAGGATAACATTGTGGAGACTGCATGAGACTCCATTGCAGGTTATTTTCAGGCTGTGATCAGATAGATAAGAATAGAACCTGATAGAGCAGTTATTCCCAGCTGGCAACACAGGAGAAAGTGAGGATTGCAGATGCTGGAGATCAGAGCTGAAAAATGTGTTGCTGGAAAAGCGCAGCAGGTCAGGCAGCATCCAAGGAGCAGGAGAATCAATGTTTCGGGCATAAGCCCTTCTTCAGGAAGGAATCCTGAAGAAGGGCTTATGCCCAAAACGTTGATTCTCCTGCTCCTTGGATGCTGCCTGACCTGCTGCGCTTTTCCAGCAACACATTTTTCAGCTCTGACAACACAGGAGACAGGGTCTGAAGGAGGAAGGTGTGGTGAACTATGTTGTTAGTTTAATAGCTCACCTCACTGGTGTGCACTGTCCCACTCTCCCACACGTGATTTAGAAACGAGACAATGACAATTCTCAATGAAAAAGTCAGTACCTGGTGAGTTCAGTCTGGTAGTTTGTTCTCTGGGCAATCACCACTATCCCAGGGCCAGCAATGGGATCCATGGGCAGCAATATCTGCTACCACCAGCCCCCTACCCCAATCCAGCCACCAGGATCTCTGGGCACCCATCTGCAGAGTGGGGTGCCGATTGCTCCAGACATATCAGACAGAGGGCAAATAAAATAAGCCATGCAAGGCTGCTGCAGATGCCAGTGCTTGACCAGATGAGTTTAAAAGATGGTGCCAGTCTCAGGAATACCAAGCTGTGCTGGCAGTGGCCAACACTTCGTCCTGTGGCCAGGAGGAGGCCATGATGAGCAGGGTAACAAAGGGGCCGGATACACAATTAATGAGGTGAGTTTGATAAGGTAGCGTAAAAAAGGTTGCTGGGTCTCAGGGACTGAAACACACCATGATACTCAGCAATATTGACACTTAAGTGATATCCAGTAAGGCCAGCCTAAGATGTATATAAAAGTGAAAAGTAAATCAGTGAATCTGCTTACAAAGTAAGAAACAAAATATAAAGTCATGCATGAAGAAAAATAGCAACTAAGGCACAACACTAAAGAGCACTCTCAAATAACGTAATTGTAGAATTTCTTGTGGATTCGCATCCAATCATCTTTTGCTTTCTGCAATTAATTTCATAAATAAATTACATGGTAGAGAATGATATGTTTTTCATGACAAATTAGTAGAATGAAATACTTACAGATTTGAAGTCTGGGAATGAAAATAATTCACAGTGTTAAAGACTTAGGGCTAAAGAAATAGAAACCTTGTACTTTTAAACTAGATCAAACTCCATAAAGTGGTACATGTCAAATCTTTACTCATGCATCTTCTCTCTAATGATATTGTATATCAATGTGAAATTCATTGTAGAAATATTAATCTTACAAACAGTAACATTCATGTTTGTAATGAATGCATCAATGCAACCATTAATTTTTGTGACGAGTTAAACAAGAGTTTGGTAAATATTAAACTATCCACAAAAGCAACTGTTAGAAAGCTGCCTCAAGCATTATGATCACAACTTTTGTTTGGAATTGATTAGCAAAATAGAGAATTTAAGTAGGGTGCAAAAGGTTAGAGGTTAGCAATGTTGGAACAATGGACAAGAGCATTTGTATTTAATGACTTCCTGTCCACTCACATTGGACTTGATGGACTCAAGTTTGCATCAGTTTGGCCTCATGGATCTGCCAGCTGTGAAGTCTAAATTGTGGGTGTCTACACTACACTCTTGAGGCTGCCATTCTAAGATAGATTGGGAGTCTGGTGTATCTCTGTCTTTATCTTATCTAACAGTGACTATTTTTTGATTCACAGGAGTTTCTTTACTTTCAATCTAACATACATTTTACCAATTACAGTTCTCAAGCACAGTTCTTCCGTTCTTTTCTTCTCCATCTCAACAGTGTGTGATTGATGTTGTCAGAGGTATATCATTTGCTATACTAACTTTAATATATTTATTCGCATTATACTAAAGGTGCAATCTCAATCTAACATGCCAAGTGTTACAAGGTTAACTGATACTAAATTTATAGCTTCTGTCTCCTGCTAGTGCTTCAATTATAAAATTTTCATCCTGATGTTCACATTCTTTCCTGCCCTCGTCCTCCACTTTTCTACCCTCCTTTGGCCCAAGTACCCTTCAAGAACTGTGACTCTCCTCTAGTCTCTTGTGCAATCCCCACCTCCTTCACTTGACCATTGGCAACTATGTCTTCAGCCATCTAAGTCCAAAGATGGAATTGCTGCATTTAACAGCACTATCTCTTAATCCTCCTTTAAGCCACTCCTTAAAACCCATTCTTTGGACTGAGCTCTTGGCTATCTGTCCTCATGCTTTCTGCTTTCGCTCAATGTCAAGTTTTGACTAATTATGTTCTACTGACACTTGGCGATGTCTTTCAATGTTAAAGATGCCACATTGGTGTAAGATGTTCTTCCCCCAAATATTGAACTGGACTCAACACATATTGCTTTCCTGGAGTGTTTAAGTTTTAACAGCAGGGTGTCCAATTCCTGATGCCTCATATTGTATATACTATACCAAGGAACCATAAAGTGTAGAGAAATTTCATAATAGAACAATTTTAAAGGCGTTGTATCTTAATGCACGAAGCATTCAGGATAAGGCAGATGAACTAATGGCGAAAATTGAGATAGATGAACAGAGTAGAAGTTTATTGTCACGTGTAGTTTTACATGAAAAATACAGTGAAAAGTTTTGTTCGTTGCCTCAACACGTCACATACATCAATGACAAAAGTCAATATGATGTCATAGCCATTATGGAAACATAGTTACAAGTAGACCATAACTGAGGACTTAACATTAAGGGAAATTTGACCTTTCAGAGACAGAGGAGGGAAGGAAGGGTTGGTGGAGTAGCACTGTTAATAAGAAATGAAATGAGGACATTTGTGAGAGATGACTTAGGCTCAGATGACATACAGATCATTTGGGCCCAGGTTAAAAAAACAGCAAGGAAAAGAAAACATTGGTAGGAATGGTGTATAGATCCAAGAGTAGCCATTCTATGGGAATGCTTACAAATCAATAAATAACAGGAACATGTAAAAAGAAAAGAGCAAAAATTATAGGTGACTTTAATCTTCATGTCGATTGGATTAATGAAATTGGAAAGCGTAGCTACAATAATGACTCGGAGTGCATTAGGGAGAGTTTCCCACATCAAATATCATGGACCAATCACGGAGCAGGCTGTATTGAATCTGGGTAATGGGTAAGGTTTAATAAATTATCTCTGAGTAAAATATCCTCTAAGAAGCAGTGATCATAACATGATAGAATTCAAGGTTCAGTTCAAGAGTGAGAAACCTGGGTCAGAAACCAATATGATTAACTTAAATAAAGGGAATCACAATGAAATGCAGATAGATTTATCCAAAGTGAACTGGGCAGTTAGTTTTGCAGGGATGACAGTAAGCTAGCAGTGGCAAACATTTAACAAGGTAAGAGTAGAAAAGTGCGGCACTAGCAAAAGCACAGCAGGTCAGGCAGCATCCAAGGAGCAGGAAAGTTGACAGTAGCCCTTCAGGCAGTAGCCCTTCGAAGGAAGTAAGTCATGACTCTCAGCAAAAATATTCCCGGTGAAAGAGAGATAAACCACCATGATTAACCAAGGAAGTTAAGGAGAACATTAAGTTGAACCAAAAAGCATATAAGGAGGTCAAAGTCAGTGATAGCCCCAAAGACTGGAATAGTTTCAGAATCCAGCAAAGGAGGACTAAAAAGATAATAAAGACTGAGCAGACGAGAGCAAACTAGTGAGGAATAAAGAAACTGACACTAAGAGCTTCTTTAAATATATGAAAAGAAAGAGAGGGGTGAAAGTGAACATAAATTCTTTAGAAAATGTACCTGGGAATACATATTGAGGGAACAGAGGAGTTAAAGAGATATTTTGAGTCAGTCTTTATGGTGGAGGATACTTTGACTGTTCCTTTAATATTAAAGAATACAGCAGAGGAATTAAATATAATCACTAAAGAAGCAGTTGTAGGTAAACCAATGGGGCTAAAGGCATGATGGCTTCCATCCTAGGATCCTAAAAGAAGTAGCTACAGGAATGGTGGATGCATTGGTTGTAATTTTCCAAAAATCATTGGATTCTGCAGAAGCACCAGTGGACTGGAAAACTGCTAATGTGCCACCCCTAATCAAAAAGGGAGGCAGGCATAAAGCAGGTAACTATAGGCCAATTAGCTTAACATCTACTGTTGGAAAAGTATTGGAATTAATTATTAGGGAAGCAATAGCAGAGCAAATGAAAAATCTAATCTAAACAAACAGAGCCAGCATAGCTTCATGAAAGGGAATTGACTAATTCATTAGAGCTTTTCGAAGCAGTCTCAACCAGATGGGATAGAGGGACATTGGTAGATGAGTTGCACTTGGAGTCCCTGAAGGCATTCATCAAGGTACTTTCCAAGAGGTTAAGTCATAAGAGAAGAACCCACAGTGCTGGAGGTAGTATATTGGCATGGATAGGAAATCGGCTCATGGGCAGGAAACAGCAAGTGGGGATTAGAGGTTCTTTTACAGATGGGAGACGTGTGACCAATGGGGTTCCAAAGGGATCATCGCAACTGTTTACAATATATTAATGATGTGAAGGAAGGAAGTGAATATATGGAGCTAAATTTCCAGATGACACAAACATAGGTGGAAAGGCAGGTTGTGAGAGGAATACAAACACTTTACAGAGAGATAGATTGAGTTAGTGGGCAAAAGGTTGGGTGGCATGGTGGCTCAGTGGTTAGCACTGCTGCCTCACAGCACCAGGGTCCCAGGTTCAATTCCAGCCTTGGGTGACTTTCTGTGTGGAGTTTGCATTCTCCCTGTGTCTGTGTGGGTTTGCTCTGGTTTCCTCCCACAGCCCAAAGATGTGCAGGTGAGGTGAATTGGCTATGCTAAATTACCCATAGTGTTAGGTGCATTAGTCAGAGGTGAAATGGGTCTGGGTGGGTTACTCCTTGGAGGGTTGGTATGGACATGTTGGGCCGAAGAGCCTGTTTTCACACTGTGGGGAATCAAATCTAATCAAAATTTGCCAAATGGAGGATAATGTGAAGTTGTTCATTTTGGAAGGCAGAACAATATACAGAATATTATTGAAATTAGGAAAAGCTGCAGACAACTAAAAACACAAAGGGACTTCAGAGTACTTGTGCATGAAATACAGAAAGTTAGCACGCAGGTGCAGCAAGTAATCAGGAAGGTCAATTAAATATTGGACCTTATTTCAAGGGGTTTGGAGTATAAGAGAAGGGAAATCATACTGCAACTGTACACAGTACTGGTGAGACCACATCTGGAGTACTGTGGGGAGTTTTGGTCCCTTTATTTAAGAAAGATGTTATTTCGTTGGAGACATTTCAGAGGAGGTGCAGTAAGATGATCCCTGGTATGGAGGTGCAGTAAGATGATCTCTATGGAACCCCATTGGTCACAGGTCTCCCATCTGTAAAAGAACCTCTAATCCCCACTTGCTGTTTCCTGCCGATTTCCTATCCATGCCAATATACTATCTCCAGCTCTGTGGGTTCTTCTCTTATGACTTAACCTCTTGGAAAGTATCTTGATGAATGCCTTCTGGGACTCCAAGTGCAACTCATCTACCAATGTAAGGTTAAACAGGTTTGGAGTCTACTCGTTGGAGTTTAGAAGAACGAAAGGTGATCTCATTGAAACATATCAGATTCTTAAGGGGCTTCACTGGGTAAATGCTGCGAAGATGTTTCCCCTCATGGAAGAGTTTAAAACCAGAGGGCATAGTCTCAGAATTAAGGGGTGTTATGGACTAGGCTAGACCACTCAAAACATTCTTAAGCAGGCAGCCCAGGCCATAATTTTGCAATTTGTTTTGGTAAGTGTACAGGGAAAATTACCCAGAATGAGGTAGCTAAGTTGATCACCAGGTTTTAAAACAGACAAAAATGTATTCACAAGATTACACAATGAAACACAAAAAACAGAATAAAAAATCATTTTAGAACTCTATCTTACCAAACTAGACTTAATTATGATGTTCCAAATATACACAACAGTACCAATAAGCAAACCCTCTTGAAACACAGTAAAAAAAAAATAGATGTTTACAGGTTGAAGTTAGAAGGGCAGAGAGAGAGAGAGCGAGAGAGAGTGTATGTTTGTTTCCACATAGCTCACTGTTGAACTTCCAACTAGTTCTGGGCTGAACTGAACTGCTCAGCTAGAGAGCTGACCACTCCCCTTTCATTATACAGATCACTTCTAAAACATGACCATGTTGGCCTGAAATCTCATCTGTTTACATTTAACAAAAAGGCCTCTCAATACCCTTTAAGCTCTATACCAAGCCAGTCTAATCGGTACCAAGAGCAGTTTATTACCCCTCTAAAAGAAAGATGAAGGGCACAGTTTACAATTTAGGGTCAGCTTTGAGAAAAAAAGAAACCAGTTTTGTGACAGGGGCACCAATTTAAAGATGAGATGAGGAGGAATTTCTTCACTCAGTGGGTTGTAAATATTTGCCACAGAGAGCTGTGGGGCAGAATCCTCATGTACACTTAAGGTGGAAGGAGATATAGATTATTGATCAATAGGAGGGAAATCCAGGGTTATGGGAAAATGGCAGACAAGTGGATGTGAGGAATGTCAAATCATCCATGATTCTATTAAATAGCAGAGGGGCCAAATAGCCTACTCCTGTTATTATATTTGATCTTATGGCCTCATTGACCAAGTATCTACTTCCTGTGCTACCTTCAGCAATCTGTATGCATAGATTCCAAGGTCCATCTTTTCCTCAACACTTTCTAGTGTCCTTCCATTCCCTTAGCCTTTCTGAAGTGGATTACCTCACACTCCTCTAGCCTGAACTCCATCTGTCGTTACTCTATTCACCCCGATCAGTCCACTGTTACCTTCCCACAGTCTACAGTTTCTTGTTACCCCTCCAGTTGAATCTAAATCATTGAAGTGTACCACAAAAAGCCTAGTACTGAGCTCTTTTATATCGAAGCCTTCCTATCGTAGAAACACCTAACATTTGCATCCAGCCCCTGAACCAATTCTGGACATCAAGATGGCACTTTGCTTTGAATCCCATGGGCTTCTTCTTTTGTGATCATTCGTCCGTCTGGGTGTGAAGAACGGCTTATGCCCGAAACGTCGATTTTCCTGCTCCTCGGATGCTGCCTGGCCTGCTGTGTTTTTCCAACATCACATTTTTCAACTCCATCTGGGTCTTACCAATAGCATTGCTAAAAGCCATAAGGATTATATCAAATGCTACTTCCTATCTAAATTGTAAATGGGAGGCTCTTACAAGCAGCTGAATCGCAGGACTGCAGGTTATGGAGAAGCTGAACCGAGGAGCTTGGGCAGAATGTGCTCACCAACCCTGCTTGTCACCTCCTCAAAAGATTCACTGAATCACAGGACAATTTTGCAGCCCACAACCAGAAAATTTTACGGACAGTGGGAAGCATATAAGATTCCCTCAGGGGGTTGTTCTGACCCCTCCCACTTGCCCCTGACCCGTGCTCAATTTTACGAGATACAGGCTGGGTTCTTAAGTGTGTTCAAGGCTGAGATGGACAGGTTTTTAATCAGGAAGCGAATCAAGGGCTGTGGGGAAAGGGCAGGAAAGTCGAGTTGAGGATTCTCAGATTAGCAGTGATCTCACTGAATGGTGGAGCAGACTCATTGGGCTGAATGGTCTTCTTTAGCTGCTATGTCTTCTGGTTTTACGGCAAAGAGGAGACTGACTCATCCACCTTTACCCAGATTGAGACTTTTAAATGCCCAATTAGGCTACAACTAATTTTTGCCATCACTCCTTTTGCAGTACCCAGTTCCATGGAGCCAAATGGTATTCCTGTTTTCATAATTACATTAGATTACATTACATTAGATTACATTACAGTGTGGAAACAGGCCCTTCGGCCCAACAAGTCCACACCGACCCGCCGAAGCGAAACCCACCCATACCCCTACATTTACCCCTTACCTAACACTACGGGCAATTTAGCATGGCCAATTCACCTGACCCTGCACATCTTTTTTGGACTGTGGGAGGAAACCGGAGCACCCGGAGGAAACCCACGCAGACACGGGGAGAACGTGCAAACTCCACACAGTCAGTCGCCTGAGGCGGGAATTGAACCCGGGTCTCAGGCGCTGTGAGGCAGCAGTGCTAACCACTGTGCCACCGTGCCGCCCACAAATGAGCTGTGCTACATCACTGATAATTTGCTACAGGATCGAACAGTCTGCTTTGTTGGACTTTAAGTTTTTTGAAGAAGTAACAAAGAGGATTGATGAGGGCAAAGCAGTGGACGTTCTCTATATGGATTTCAGTCAGGCGTTCGACAAGGTTCCACATGGTAGGCTGGTTAGATCACATGGGATACAGAGAGCGATAGCCATTTGGACACAGAACTGGCTCGAAGGTAGAAGGCAAAGGGTGGAAGATTATGAGGAGCATGGGCAGGGTGTATAGGAAGCAGTTCTTTCCCAGAGTTGATGGGTCAATAACAGGAGGCCATAATTTCAAGGAGAAAGGCAGCAAGTTTAGAAGGGATTTGAAGAAAACTCTTTTTATCCAGAGGGTGGTGAGGATCTGGAATGCACTGCCTGGGAGAGTACCAAGTGCTTCACAAACTTAAACAAAAATGCATGAACGAGCAATTGAAATGTCATAACAAGGCCAAAGACTGGAATGTGGGATTAGTGTAGATCGATCGGCACCAACTTGATGGGCTGAAGGGCCTTTTCACTGCTGAATAACTATAATTCTAAAAGTAATCTCTTCACACTTTCTCTGTACTAAACTTCATTTGCCACTTGCCCAGCCATTCCACTAGCCTGTTTATGACCTTTGAAGTCTCTCACCATGTACCTCACAGTTTACAATACTTCCAAGTTTTCTACAATATTGAAATTGACACAAATCTAGATCATAAAAGAATCAAGAAAAATTAATGGTTGTACTCTGGTTCTACCCTGGGAAAGCTCATCAAAAATTCTCCTCCAGGACAAAAAACAATCACTCACCACTAATCACTGCCCCTGTCACTCACCCAATTTTGTATGCACGTTGCTACTGTCTACTTTATTATAGCACTTTATCAAATATTTTCTGGAAATCCATGCACTATCAACCATTTCACTTTAATCAGTTCTCTTTGTCACATCATCAGAAGAAATCAAAATTATTTAAACACAATTTCCTTTTTCACAAATGTATGCTGAGTTCCTTGATTAATCTGTATTTGTCCAAAGGAATATTAATATTGGTCCAAATTATAATTTCTAATAGCTTTCCCACCAATTATCTTGAATTGACTGGTCTATAATTGCAAGATTTACCCTCAAAACCATTTCTTATCAACAGTATAACCGTTCCAAATCTCTAGTCATTGAATTACACAATCCCAACAGTACGATAGCAGGCTGTTTGATCCATCAAATTCACACAAACCATCCAAAGAGCATCCCAGCCAGACCCATCCTCCTACCCTATCCCCATACCTTGCATTTCCCTAATACACCTGGCCTTTTTTGATTTGATTTATTATTGTCACTTAGGTACAGTGAAAAATTTTGTTTTGTGTGCAGATCCCAGCCTGCACATCCCTGGACACCTTGGGCAATATGGCATGGCCAATCCACCTAACCTGTACATTTTGGACCGTGGGAACAAACTGGAGCACCCAGAGGAAACCCATGCAGACACAGGGAGAATGTGGAAACTCCACAGAGTCAGTCGCCTGAGGGTGGAATTGAACCTGGATCCCTGGAGCTGTGAGGCAGTAGTTCTAACCACTGAGTCTTTCTTTTCATTGAGCACACTCCTGTAACGAGGATAGGTTGTAAGATTATGGTCATATGCTTGCAATTTCCTGTCTATTGCCCTCAGTATCTATGAATGCATTTCGTGCAGTCCTCGTGACTGATGAAATTCAAGTACTGCCAACTTATCTACCACATCTTCCATAACATTTTTTTATCCCATTCAGTGTCAGAATTACTTCCACTTTCATCATGACTTAGAGTCATAGAGATGTACAGCACGGAAATAGACCCTTCAGTCCAACTCATCCATGCTGTCCAGATATCCCAACCTAATCTAGTCCCATTTTCCAGCCCTTGGCCCATATCTCTCTAAACCCTTCCTATTCATATAACCATCCTGATACCTTTTAAATGTTACAATTGGACCAGCCTTCATTACTTCCTCTGACAGCTCATTCCATACACGCACCACCCTCTGCGTGAAAGAGTTGCCCCTTAGGTCAAAGAGTCATAGAGATGTACAGCATGGAAACAGACCCTTCGGTCCAACCCGTCCATGCCAACCAGATATCCCAACCCAATCTAGTCCTACCTGCCAGCACCCGGCCCATATCCCTCCAAATTCTTCCTATTCATATACCCATCCAAATGCCTCTTAAATGTTGCAATTGTACCAGCCTCCACCATTTCCTCTGGCAGCTCATTCCATACATGTACCACCTTCTGCGTGAAAAGGTTGCCCCTTAGGTCTCTTTTATATCTTTCCCCTCTCACCCTAAACCTATACCCTCTAGTTCTGGACTCCCCGACCCCAGGGAAA